>NC_089786.1:592500-595000 GCF_040412425.1 Macrobrachium rosenbergii
AAGTAGGAATTAAGACGGTTTCCAGGAACCGAGCTGCTCCAACCAGCGTCGCCTTCGAGGCATATTGATGTCTTGAGTCTCCAGTCTTCGAGGAGTTGTGGCCTTTCATTACCGAGTTCGTGTCAGGTCACCCTTGAAGCAGGTCAGAAAAATGTTGCTTGGTTCATCTTGATTGTGGCGAAGTCTCCCCCCAAAAAATCCAGATTTTTTTTTCAAGTTCAAAAATTTAAAAATTCCAGAATTTTTTTAAGTTCAAAAATTCCTCCCCAAACATTTTTTCCCATAATTTTTTTGAAGTTTCCCAAAATTATAAAAATAAAATTCAGGTTTTTAGTTTCCTAAATATTTCCCAAAATTCCAGAATTTTTTTTTAAGTTTCCCAAAATTTATTTTTTTGTTTCCTAAATTTTTCCCCCCAAAATTCTAGAAGAATTTTTTTAAGTTTCCAAAATTTGAAAAAATCTATAATTTTTTTGAAGTTTCCCAAAAAAAAAAAAAAAAAATTTTCCCCGAATTTTTTTTGTTTCCCAAAATTAAAAACTTTTTTTTCCAGATTTTTTTTGAAGTTCCCAAATTAAAAAAAAAAATTTTTTTTTTTGAAGTGTCCCAAAATTTTAAAAAAATATTCCAGAATTTTTTCGAAGTTTCCCAAAGTTTTCACAAATTTTCCGGAATTTTTCATGCTCTCGCAGTCACTGTGGGAAGCATAAACGAGTTTTTCATTTTTTCATTTTTATAAATGCCAGTTATTCACGTAATAGAAAAATGAGGAAGAAAAAATAAATGAAGATGCTAATTCCAGTACACTCACATACATACATACATACATACATACATACATACATACATACATACATACATACATACATACATACATATTTCCCCCTCGTTCTGATACACCAGACGCGGGTTCGATTCCTCCAGAGGCCTCAAAATTTCTTCACTAGGTTCCCAATTTGGATCTCAGGCTTTGTGTACCCTAAAAAAAAAAAAAAAAGAAGAAACCGAGAAATGAAGAAAGCCTTGTGGTTACCACAACTGCATTTGTATTTGGTGAAGAAGTGATAATTATACATATATATATTTGCTTGTGTTTTGTGTGTTCATCTGTCTGTCTGGCTGTCAACTTACTTCAGTACGTACGTACGAGATAAGTAGGCACTTATCCGCCTTCAAGAGAAACCATTACCACCTGGAAGGATCCTTACGTAACTCCGGCTCCCTACAGAAGCACATCACCTCAGGGAATGCTCCAGTTCATCTAATAAGTGACCTCAAGAGAGTAATTACTATGTCATACGTATTCCCCCCCAACCCTTTCCTCGGCTTAGAGACGTCCCACGAATTAACTCAGCCCACTTCTCGTGAAAAGCGACGAAATATAAGACGGACGTGAGGTGAGGCGAACGAGACTACGACCAGCGGCTTACTGAGCTCAAGACGCCTCGACGCCAGAATAAAATGGGACCTTGGACGACCCGGGAACTGCGTGACGCGGACGATATTGCATTTCTTAATGGTTTCTGTCGTTTCTCGGGAGTTCCTTCCTTCTGAGGATTGCATTTCTTAGTGGGTTGTGTAATCCCCTGGACTTTTTTCCGCCGAGGTTAGGTAAGAATGAAATTCTGGTCTTGTTGTTTATATAATACTGCTTTCTCAATTTCAGAAATGTTTTTGCATTTCTTAATGAATTCTGTAACTCTCGGGACTTCCTTCCTCTGAGGATTGCATTTCTTAGTGGATTGTGTAATCCCCTGGACTTTTTCTCGAGGTTAGGTAAGAATGAAATTCAATATAATTTTAATTTCAGAAATGTTTTTGTTTATATTCTAACTCTCGTTTTCTCAGTTTGCATTTTCTTAGTGGATTGTGAATCCCTGGTTGCATTTCTCTAATGACAAGAAATTTTATTTTTATTGTTTATATTCTAGTGTGTCCTCAGTTTCAGAAGTGACTGATTGCATTTCTTAATGGATTCTGTAATTCTTGAACTTCATGCCTCTGAGGTTTGCATTTCTGAATGGATTATTATTATTATTATTATTATTATTATTATTATGAAGATAATAATGACAATAGTAATCAGTACTATAATAATAATAATAATAATAATAATAATAATAATAATAATAATAATAATAATAATAATAATAATAATAATAACCCTGATTGAGACCAGCTCCGTTTGCATATCCTTAACGCTTGAAATATATATAAAAAAATGTCTGATTACCTATCATATCAGCCTATAAGGATGGGGAAAAAATATTCCTTCCCCTTTTTTGGTGTTTATGAACCGTATAATTTCCCCTAATCGGGAAAAAAACCCGTATGTCATTTTTTCTTTCTGTCAAGTCTCAAATCTTTCACCCGAAGTTGGGGCGGTTTAGGGTGGGGGATAGGACCCCTGATATGGAAAATACTCGAGTGTGGAAATATCTATGCAAAATAACCCTGTCACCAACACTCTGGGGGCCACCTGGCACAAAATCAGAGAAAA
>NC_089786.1:600000-605000 GCF_040412425.1 Macrobrachium rosenbergii
ATCATGAAAATATGAACCATAATTTCCAATACAAGTATGAACTATAATTTCCAGTGAAAGTGTGAACTACAATTTCCAGTAAAAATGTGAACTATAATTTCATATGAAAGTATGAACCATAATTTCATATAAAAGTATGAATTAAAATTTCCAGTAAAAGTATGAACTATAATTTCCAATACAAGCATGAACTATAATTTCTAATAAGTATATGAACTGTAATTTTAAAATACAAGGTTGAACTATAATTTCCAATAAAAGTATGAACTATAGTTTCCAATAAAAGTATGAACTACAGTTTCCAAGAACAGTATGAATTATCACTTGAACTATAATTTCCAAGAAAAATATGAACTACAATTTCCAATAAAAATATGAACTATATTTTGAACTATAATTTCCAGATAGAAGTAGGAATTATAATTTACCAAAAATAGTATGAACTATAATCTGGTCTATATAACTTGAACTAAAATTCCCCCCCCCCAAAAAAAAAGTATGAACTATAATTTCCAGATAAAAGTAGCAATTATAATTTACCAAAATAAAGTAAGAACTATAATTTGAACTACAATTTCTAAGAAAAGTATGAACTATAATTTCCAAGAAAAGTATGATCTACAATTACTAATAAAAGTATGAACTATAATTTGAACTATAATTTCCAGACAGAAGTAGGAATTATAATTTACCAAAAAAAGAGTATGAACTATAATTTGAACTATAAATGGAACAAAAATTTCCCAAAAAAAAGTACGAACTATAATTTCCAAAATGGCATGACATATGATTCCCAACAAAAATACGAACTATAAATTCCCATAAAAGAAATAATTGAGTCAGAATAACCGTAAATTTGATCCTACTCTGAAAAATGATTATGGAAATATCGAGGAGAGAGATACAGAGAGATATTGGAGCCCGAGAACACAGATGAATTGCCGTGTTGAACAAGCGCGACAAGTGATTTAAGATCTGACAACAGCGGCAGGAAACAAACGTTTGTTGTTTGTTGGGGATTCCTCCGGTGTTTGTTTTTGCTTGTGGGGAGAGAGAGAGAGAGAGAGAGAGAGAGAGAGAGAGAGAGAGAGAGAGAGAGATTGTTCATAATACAAATGATAAGGCATTTTTCTCTCAACACTTTTGTGATGTGCATGTAAAATTGTGATCGATTTTAAAAGATTTGAGAGAGAGAGAGAGAGAGAGAGAGAGAGAGAGAGAAAGAAATGATAGAGAGAGATTTTTCTCACAACATTTTGTGATGTGCATGTAAATTTTGTGATCGATTTTAAAAATATGAGATTTGAGTGTAGATAAAGAGAGAGAGAGAGAGAGAGAGAGAGAGAGAGAGAGAGAGAGAGAGAGAGAGATTCATCACACTGATAATAAGAAGGTGCTCTGAAGATTTTGTGATCAGTTTGAAAAAATATGAATAATTTTAAGTGTCTTATGTATGTGTGTATATAAAGAGAGAGAGATTCAAACTGAGATGAGTATTTAAGAGTTTTTATTCAAAAAGTTACATTAGAAAGAAAATGCTCTTATCACCAGTGGAATATAGATTTGGTCAAAAGCTTGTAACTATATAAATACCATATATATGTATATATATATATATATATATATATATATATATATATATATATATATATATATATATATATATATATTATATATTTATATATATACATATACATACATGACATAGGCTACACATACATACATACATACATACATATACACACACATACATACACATCCCAAGGAACATGCGGTCCACGTGCCACAGGAAAATAATCGATGAACTTGACTTTTTAAAGATGAAGGCACCCCATTACCTTCAAGTCCATTGGGTTTGGGGCCGAAAAAAACATATGAATTTCTTTTTTTTCTCATTTTTTTTTATTTATCCGGAGACATTCTCGAACTTTATCATTTTATTATATATTTCTCATTCAATATCTCCTTTAGTTTGTTAGACTCTTTAACTGGGGTTTAGTGAAATAAATAATGATAAAATAATATATAATAATTACGTAGTAAATAATAAATCAAATGGTTTCAGCATGATCTATCATTTTCCGATTTTCTGAATTTTTTTCTGGTTGCGGCAAAGATAATTGTGTCTTGAGAGAGAGAGAGAGAGAGAGAGAGAGAGAGAGAGAGAGAGAGAGAGACCCGCGTGAGTGTATTGAAAGACTGCAGATTGTGAGCTAATAAATTCCAATTAGAAAATTAAAAAATGAAAAATATTATTATTATTATTATTATTATTATTATTATTATTATTATTATTATTATTATTATTATTATTATTATTCAGGTGATGAACCCCATTCATATGGAACAAGCCCACCAAAGGGGCCATTGACTTGAAGTTCAAACTTCCAAAGGAAGTAAAGGGAAATTACTGACCTATAAACAACTAAGAATTCAAACAGTGAAAATAGGACATTTTTCGGTCCGCTCTCAGATCTTAAAAACTACTTAGGTTAGAGGGCTACAAATTGGTTTAGTGATCATCCACCCTTCAATCATCAAACGTACCAAATTGCAGCCCTCTAACCTCAGTAATTTTTATTTTATTCAAGGTTAAAGTTAGCCATAGTCGTGGTTAAATTTCATGGGCCGCGGCTCATACAGCATTATACCGAGACCACCGAAAGATAGATCTATTTTTGGTGGCCTTGATTGTACGCTGTAGCGGCTGTTCAGAAAACTCGATTGCGCCGAAGAAACTTCTGCGCATTTTTTACTTGTTTTTATGTTTATTCTGCTGACGGCTGACACAACAAGTCATCAACCTCTGACTACAAAGATTGGCTTTGTAGTCAGCTGTCAGTCACAGAGATTGGCTCGCCGTTCCTTTTTTTTGTGCCTTGAAGCATTTAGAAGTCTCTGGGAATATTGGCAACAGTTCCAAGTCTCTCTCTCTCTCTCTCTCTCTCTCTCTCTCTTGGATTTTTCCTAAACTGAGTCTTTGGGAATATTAGAAACAACTTCAGATTCCTCTCTCTCTCTCTCTCTCTCTCTCTCTCTCTCTCTCTCTCTCTCTCTCTCTCTCTCTCTCCCTCTCTCTTCGATTTTTCCTAAACTGAGTCTTTGGGAATATTAGAAACAACTTCAGATTCCTCTCTCTCTCTCTCTCTCTCTCTCTCTCTCTCTCTCTCTCTCTCTCTCTCTCTCTCTCGTGGACTTTTCCTAAAATGAGTCTTTGGGAATATTATAAACGACTCAGATTCCTCTCTCTCTCTCTCTCTCTCTCTCTCTCTCTCTCTCTCTCTCTCTCTCTCTCTCTCTCTCTCTGTATTTTTCCTATACTGATTCTTTGGGATTAATAAACAACTTTCCTCTCTCTCTCTCTCTCTCTCTCTCTCTCTCTCTCTCTCTCTCTCTCTCTCTCTCTCTTAGGTAATTTCGAGAGAGTATTATCAGATTAACGAGATTCTTCTGTGCGTGGAGGTAAAACTTTACAATGAAAATGTCATAATACTTAATACCTTCCTAAGAAATCCTCTCTTTCAACATCATACTTCTCATATAATGAGTTTTGCGCTTAGAAGCAAAATATTACAACGACATTGTCGTAATATGTAACGCCTTCTTAAGAAATTCCTTTTAGCATCATACTTCTCGTATAATGAGTTTTGTACTTGGAGTTAAAATATTACAATGAAAATGTAACGATACATAATTTTGCAGCATCATACTTCTAGTATAATGAGTTTTGCGCTTGGAGTTGAAATAATACAATGAAAATGTCATAATACATAACACCTCTTTCAGCATCATACTTCTCGTATAATGAATTCTGTGCTTGGAGGTAAAATATTACAATGAAAATGTATAATAAATAATTTTTTGCTTCACACTTCTAGTATAATGAGTTTTTCGCGTGGAAGTAAAATATTACAATGTCACAATACAAAACACCTTCTCAAGAAATTCCCCTCATCATCATACTTCTTTTATAATGACTTCCGCCTGATGTAATGTTAAATAGTAACTGTAAAGTATTGTAACAGTTTCTACAGGGAAAAAAATGCACAGAGATTACTCGAGATTATTCAAGAGATTACTGAATGGCGTGGACATAACATACATTTTTCAGATAGTCAGGTAATACCGGATTACTTTGAATTTTCAGAGTGGAATCAAGTGGCAGTGTTATAAGTCTCGAGCAACTCTTGGAAAAGGGTGTTTTTGTGTATTTCTTTCTGAAGTTATATATATATATATATATATATATATATATATATATATATATATATATATATATATATATCAACACAAATATTAAACCACTGAGAAATACTGTGGCTCAGATAACCTCATCAGTATTGCCAGTCACGTGTAATTAATATTCCATTCTTGATTGTCATAGAACCGTTATTGCCTCCCTGTCATTTCAAGAATCGTGTTGGTTATTTTATAATTACTTTTCAGTTTTCTATAAATTATTATATATTTACTTTGCAGAAATATGGCTGAGGAAACCTCTGGAATCTCTTGATAGTATATTCTCACTAGGTGACCAAAGATTCTGGTTTAATACAATGATAAAAATCATTGCAATTCGTAGTGATTTACTTTCAGAAGGTCCACAGTTTACCCAGAATGCACCAGATGCATCACAACCTTGTATCCCCAAGGAACGAAGGGGATTCAAATCTAGGTAGTTAGGAGGTGGTAGGTTTCTCTCTCTCTCTCTCTCTCTCTCTCTCTCTCTCTCTCTCTCTCTCTCTCTCTCTCTCTCTCTCTCCCTCCCCTGTAGCCCATAATCCAGCATAATTCTCAAGGGGGGTGAAAACACGGTTATAATACTAAATCTCATTATAATGTATCTTAATTGGACGAGGAATACACATACACACACACACACACACACCACGAGCAGAGCCGGGCAGCAGAGAGAGTTCGTGAAATTCGCAAAGGTCGTGAATTGCCTATGAAAGCCACCACAAGGCAGCAACAGCTTACTGCTTACGTTTGTGTGTGTT
>NC_089786.1:607500-640000 GCF_040412425.1 Macrobrachium rosenbergii
CGTTAGTATAATGACTTTATTTTTCTCCTTAGGCATTACTTAAAGCTCTTTGCAGCGTGCCTTAGGCCCCTAGCTGCAACCCCTTTCGTTTCTTTTACCGTACCTCCTTTCATATTCTCTGTCTTCCATCTTACTTTCCTCAGCCCTCTCCTAACAATTGATTCATAGTGCAACTGCTTTGAGGTTTTCCTCCTGTTACACCTTTCAAACCTTTCGCTGTCAATTTCCGTTCCAGCTCTGCATGACCTCATAGGGCCCAATACTTGGCTTTTGACCTAAATTCTGTATTCAGTTCAGTGGTATATTACTCTCCCGCGAATCTAAATATGGACAGAACGAAAGAAAATATCCAAAATCAGTTAACACTGAAATGGAAAATAGCACACTGTGAAAATTTTCGAAATGGAAGCAAAATCATAATTCCTTTTTCAGTAGGTGCCTCCCCCCCCCCTGTCTCTCCCCCTCCCCTCCTGCATTGCCTGCATTGCTTGCAAATGCAAAAAAATGCACAGCAAAGCTGAAAGTGCAGCATGGCTGGAAAATAAATTTTGGGGGAATATTGTTATACGGTTCAAAATTCTTTGCAGTGAAACTCGTGAGGGTGCAATGAGATTGCTAAAGAGAGATTTGGAAATGTGAAAGGAATAATGATAATTCCATTTTTAGTTTTCTGTAAAAGAAAACTATTGTGCCGGCTTTGTCTGTCCGTCCTCACTTTTTTCTGCCCGCCCTCATATCTTACAAACTACTTAGGCTAGAGGGCTGCAAATTGTATGTTGATCATCCACCCTCCAGTAATCAAACATACCAAATTGCAGCCCTCTAGCCTCAGTAGTCTTGATTTTATTTAAGGTTAAGTTAGACATAATCGTGCATCTGGCAACGATATAGGCCAGGCCACCACCGTGCCGTGGTTTAAACCTTCACGGGCCGCGGCTCGTACAGTATTATACCGAGACCACCGAAAGATAGATCTATTTTCGGTGGCCTTGATTATACGCTGTACAGAAAACTCGATTTCACCGAGGAAACGTTTGCTAATTTTTTACCTGTTTTTATTGTGATCCTATTGTTCAAATCAAACGTAAAATAAATGATTCTCAAATGTTGGAAAGGATTTTTGAACCTACATGGAAAAGGAATTCATATATTGGATAAAAGAGGGAAACGAGTTTTAGGTACGATAAGAAGTCTTATCAATTCGCCAAGCGTCCCACACGATAAAAAAAAAAATTAGTAAAATAAAATCAATAAAATAAAATCATTCCATGGGAACTCTGATAAATGATTTTCACTACGAAAGAGTCGAGCGAAGTCTCATGATAAAAAATATACAAAAAACAAAAAAAAAAGATAAATAAAAAATATAGGACAAATAAATTGTCAAAATCCAGTCACGTTAATATTCATTGACTTCCTTTTGTCCAATTTTTTTTTTATATAAGACTCGTGAAATTTGCTGCGTTTTCGTCGAAAATTGAACGATATTTAATTTTTTTATATATAAGAATATATATATATATATATATATATATATATATATTATATATATATATTATATATATATATATATATATATATATATATATATATATATATATATATACATACAAATACAAATACAAAGTATACGTCAAATAAAGTGTCAAAACGTATTGACTTCCTTTTGTTCAGGTTTTATGTTTGTGTGTGTGTGTATATATATATATATATATATATATATATATATATATATATATATATATATATATATATATATATATATATATATATAAATTAAATCCTTAACTAAATCCTACACAATTGATTTGACTGATTCTTCAGTTAAGACGTTGCGACGCCAGTTTGATGAGTAACCGTAAATCAGTCAATCGATCATCTTTATTTAACAAGAAGTAGAAAATATATTAATACATATTTAAGTGATTTTTCATACTACGAGCTAAACCACACAAACGTACTTTGCACTGCGAGGTCTTGTAATGAAGCACTAATAACAATAATAATAATAATAATAATAATAATAATAATAATTATTATTATTATTATTATTATTATTATTATTATTATTATTATTATTAACAATAATAATAATAATAATAATAATAATAATATTATTATTATTATTATTATTATTATTATTATTATTATTATTATTATTATTATTATTATTATTATTAATAAAAGAAAGACCTTGCCTCACAAGGCGTGTAGGATATTCAGTCCATATCGAATCTTCCTCCAGCAGGAGTCGACGCCGGATCATAGTAAAGTCCCCAGCGCCCTTGTCGCTCAGGAATCATTGAGAACCCAGAATTAGTCATCGGACGCCCTCTGAAATATTCCTGACGGAGGGAAAAGCCCACAGAGAGAGAGAGAGAGAGAGAGAGAGACAGCCAGCCAGCATACAGGCAGCTAACGCTTCGAAATGAAGCCTTGGATCGAGAGAGAGAGAGAGAGAGAGAGAGAGAGAGAGAGAGAGAGAGAGAGAGAGAGAGAGAGAGAGCATACGGGCCGCTAACGCTTCGAAATAAATTCATGGGTTGAGAGAGAGAGAAAAAAATTCCCGGTCCGAGAGAGAGAGAGAGAGAGAGAGTGTGTGAGAGAAATACCTAGCCCGAAAGAGAGAGAGAGAGAGAGCGCGCATACCGGCCGCTAACGCTTGGAAATAAATCCGTGGATAGAGAGAGAGAGAGCGAGAGAGAGCGAGCATATCCAGCCGCTGACGCTCCGAAGCAAATCCCACGGGAGAGGCAGCTGCCCTTTCAGTTTGAGTCGTGTCAAGGACCTTGATTGATAGGGTCCCATCTCTGTACCATCATTGTCATTTCGGTCTGGATACCCACCTCTTGGGGGTGGGGTATCCCCCTCCCCCTCCTCTCTCCCTCTCCCTCTCCCTCTCCCTCTCCCAACTTCGTCCTCAACGCGAACGACAAAAATACCAGAGTCAGCGGTTTTTGTTGATTTTGCAGAGTCATCAACAGCATTTTGTTGATTCAGCTGTTTTTGTTTTTGCTGTAAAGTGAACAGCGTTTTGTTGCTGCAGGCGAGAATGTCGCTAATGGCTGATTCAGCTGTTTTTGTTTTTGCTGGAAAGCGAACAGCATTTTGCTGCTGTAGGCGAGAATGTCACTAATGCTGATTCAGCTGTTTTTGTTTTTGCTGGAAAGTGAACAGCATTTTGCTGCTGTAGGCGAGAATGTCACTAATGCTGATTCAGATGTTTTTGTTTTTGCTGGAAAGTGAACAGCATTTTGCTGCTGTAGGCGAGAATGTCACTAATGCTGATTCAGCTGTTTTTGTTTTGTACTGTAAATTGAACAGCGTTTTGTTGCTGCAGGCGAGAATGTCACTAATGCTGATTCAGCTGTTTTTGTTTTTGCTGGAAAGTGAACAGCATTTTGCTGCTGTAGGCGAGAATGTCACTAATGCTGATTCAGCTGTTTTTATTTTTAGTTCTGTAAAAGAAAACTATTGTGCCGGCTTTGTCTGTCCGTCCGCACTTTTTTCTGTCCGCACTTTTCCTGTCCGCCCTCATCTTAAAAACTACTGAGGCTAGAGGGCTGCAATTTGGTATGTTTGACGATTGGAGGGTGGATGATCAACATACCAATTTGCAGCCCTCTAGCCTCAGTAGTTTTTAAAATCTGAGGGCGGACAGAAAAAAAATATGCAGACAGAAAAAAGTGCGGACAGAATAAAGTGCGGACGGACAGACAAAGCCAGCACAATAGTTGTCTTTTCAGAAAACTAAAATAGGTAATTTGTCAAAGCGTATTAAACGGATATTTATTTATTATTATTATTATTATTATTATTATTATTATTATTATTATTATTATTATTATTATTACTCAACAAATAGATAATCCCTCTTCTCTATTTAGTTCCCCACAGGCTAGAATCTGGTTGGGATTTAGAAATGTTATGAATATAATTTTTGATATATAAGTCTCGCAAGGCCTGACCGGATTTAGAGGTGACAAGAATACTGCCTTTTGATACAAGTCATATTTAGCCTGACCTACTTCCCTGTTTAGTTTTAATCTCCAGAATAGAGAGAGAGAGAGAGAGATAATGAATAAATAGTGAATAAATAATGATTTTCACTTTATATTCGGTCAGACAGACAGAGAGAAAGAGAGAGAGAGAGAGAGATAATGAATATATAGTGGTGATTTTCACTTTACATTCGGTCAGAGAGAGAGAGAGAGAGAGAGAGAGAAAGAGAAAATAATGAATAAATAGTGATGATTATCACTTTATATTCAGTCAGAGAGAGAGAGAGAGAGAGAGAGAGAGAGAAAGTAAATAATGAATAAATAGTGATGATTATCACTTTTCATTTAGTCAGAGAGAAAGAGAGAGAGGGTAAATAATGAATAAATAGTGATGATTATCACTTTACATTCGGTCAGAGAGAGAGAGAGAGAGAGTAAATAATGCATAAATAGTGATGATCATCACTTTACATGAGGTGAGAGAGAGAGAGAGAGAGAGAGAGAGAGAGAGAGAGAAGGGCGCCTAGACGAATTCGAAGACTTTATAATTAACTTCGTCCCAAATCCCCCCCCACCCCCCAGAGAAGTTAGACGAGGAAGTAGTATTAACTTCTGCTACTTTATTGCGCTCCTTAATCGTTAATGACTTCGCGTCGTCTATAACTGCTATTCAAAGAGGTTGCAATGCGTCAGAAGTCACTTTATTATGCCGCGCCGAAGGGGCTGTAGACCCCCCCCCCTTTCTCTCTCTCTCGCGGGAATTAAACGCCTCCTGGTCCTGCCTTTTTTTTTTTTTTTTTTTGACTGGTAGGAGTCTAGGTAGGTGGTTGTTCAGAATGCAAGATTTTGATGCCTGAAATTGTAGCTAGTTGCAGCAAATTGCAGATTGGCTGTTGGTCAAACCTGTAGGGTAAAATACTCTCGACTGAATCATTTTTTTAAATAATAAAAAAAAAAACTGGTTGGTGATAATTAATATTGCAAGATCTTGATGTCTAAGGTTGCAGCTAGTTGCAGCAAATTGCAGATTGGCTTTTGGTCAAAGCTTTAGGGTACAATAATTTCGAATGAATCATTTTTTTAAATAATAAAAAATACTGGTTGGTGATAATTAAGAATGCAGGATTTTGATGTCTTAAGATTGCAGCTGGTTGCAGCAAATTGCAGATCGGCTGTTGGTCAAACCTGTAGGTTAAAATAATCTCGACTGGCTCAGTTTTTTAAATAATAATAATAATAAAAATTGTTGGTGATAATTCTGAATGCAAAATTTGATGTCTGAAATTGCAGCAACTGGAGATTGGCTATTGATCAAACCTGTAGGTTAAGATAATCTCGACTGACTGAGTCAGTTATTTTGAATAATTAAAAACTGGCTGGTGTGTTAAAACCATGAGAGTAACATAATCACGATATATATATATATATATATATATATATATATATATATTTATATATATATATATATATATATATAAATAAAAATATATATATACATATAAATAAAACTAAAACTAAAAAAAAAATAAAGAAATATAAAAACAAGAATATAAATATATATATAAATAAATATATAAACATATAAATAAAACTAAAACTAAAAATAAAAATAAAGAAATAAATAAAAACAAAAATAAAAATATAGATAATTAAAAATTGATGTTGGGGAAATTCCCTCATTTATTGGCGAGTGTAAGTAACATCTTGGGGAAGGAATGGTTTCCAAGTATATATATATATATATATATATATATATATATATATATATATATATATATATATATATATATATATATATATATATATATATATATATATATATATATATATATATATATATAAAACTTAAAACCATTCCTCTCCCCAAGATATTACTTACACTCATAATAAATGAGGGAATTTCCCGACATCACCTTTCTTTCAGCCTCGCCAATGGAGGTTCCAGACCTCATCATACGGCCATATTAATTTTCCTTTTGGCGGCAGTTTCAAAAGGCAGAGTGTATTATTGTCCAGAAAGAACCTGTGTCGTCAGCCTCTCTCTCTCTCTCTCTCTCTCTCTCTCTCTCTCTCTCTCTCTCTCTCTCTCTCTCTCTCTCTCTCTCTCTCTCCTTGATTACTTTCTTTTCATTCTGTTATATGTCGGGTCCTTGGAGATTCTTGTGGGAGAATTTTTTTTATGCTTGACAAATTCTTACATTTTTTTGTTGGGGGGGCGTTTCATTTATAGCTCATTTTGTGATGTAATCGTTATACATTTATGTGAAAATGTATGATGAATTTTATTTAATTAAATTTGCCCAGAAGCGTCTGCAGGATTAAATATATATTTTTCTTAATCTATTTTTCCTAAGATACGCCTGGAGAAATATATGCATATGATGTAAAGGCGAAAATACATAATGTCTTCCCAATTTTATTACTTTGCGTACAGTATATTTTTATGAGGTCTGCGAGATTCTTATCGTTTTCATATATAATTTAAATTGATGTGGGAGCTGTTTTCTGTTATTTTATCTATAAGATGAATGGCTGATAGGTATCATCATAAAGTAGTTATCATTGCTGATATAATTCACGTCAAGCCTTTGACCAAACTCGATGATTATAAAGTAAAACAAAACATTAGGCTGTACAGTCAAGTTCTGTCCCGACGGATGACTTCAAAGAAAAGGGGGTTTGTTTTCAAAACAGACCTAGAGTTCCATTGTACTCCTTTACCCTTAGAAGATTCTTCTCTCTCTCTCTCTCTCTCTCTCTCTCTCTCTCTCTCTCTCTCTCTCTAAGAAAAATGGATTGTTTTCAGAACAGACCTAGAGTTCAATTGTACTCCATTGCCCTTAGAAGATTCTTCTCTCTCTCTCTCTCTCTCTCTCTCTCTCTCTCTCTCTCTCTCTCTCTCTCTCTCTCAAAGAAAAATGGATCGTTTTCAGTATAGACAGAGTTCAATTGCACTCCAATGCCCATAGAAGATTCATTCTCTCTCTCTCTCTCTCTCTCTCTCTCTCTCTCTCTCTCTCTCTCTCTCTCAAAGGAAAATGGATCGTTTTCAATATAGACAGAGTTCAATTGCACTCAATGCCCATAGAAGATTCTCTCTCTCTCTCTCTCTCTCTCTCTCTCTCTCTCTCTCTCTCTCAAAGAAAAATGGATCGTTTCAGTATAGACAGAGTTCAATTGCACTCCAATGCCCATAGAAGATTCTCTCTCTCTCTCTCTCTCTCTCTCTCTCTCTCTCTCTCTCTCTCTCTCTCTCTCTCTCTCTCTCTGTCTATCCACTTCTTCCTCTCAAAGAAAATTGGATTGTTTTCAGTACTAAACCAGAGTTCAGTTGTACTCCATTACCCTTAGAAGATTCTCTCTCTCTCTCTCTCTCTCTCTCTCTCTCTCTCTCTCTCTCTCTCTCTTATTTATCCCCTTCCTCAGAGAACCTTTATTGCCGTAGCCTTACCAAAGTTGTTTACACCCGAACGCATCTGAACTGTTAATCCCATCGGGAGGGAGGGAGGGAGGGAGGGAGGGAGGGAGGAGAATGGCTCCTTAAATAAACCTTTTCTTTAAAAAGGATGAGAGAGATGTAGATAAGGTCCCTATACCTCCTCTCCAAAGAAAGAGGTTAAGAAAAGGGACAATCACATAATTTCCCTGAGGGAAACGTTAGCCTAGGAAATCTGACCTGACGAGTCTTAAAAGATTTTCTATTTTTTTTATTTTTTTGGTTGGATCACTGAGGGATATCTGGTTTTTATAGGTAGGTAGGAGGACGTCTGGAGTAGTTACCCCCCTTATGGTTGTGTTTGTTGCATAGAAAACGGGCTACAAGAGACCGGTTTCCGCTGGTGTGGTGGGTAGCGTCGTGGCATGCTACTGCTTAGATGTCGTGGGTTCGCCCGCCCCCCCCCCCCCCTGTGGCGATGAAAAATTCACTGGCTCTGTACCTTGATCAGTTACTGGTGCAGTGTCAGGGGGGTCTGCTGCGGTGGGAGGTTGAAACCAGCATTCTTTGGAAGCTTGAATTTCAAATCAATGGCTCCATTGGTGGGCTTGTACCATGTGAATGGGTTTCAACCAATGAAATAATTTTCTGAAAGGGATGAATTTTTTTTCAATTAGTTTAGAATTTTAAGGCTTCCAGAGCTGTTTCTTAAATCAGTAGTAAATACTATTAATTCCCATAGCTTTACACACGTCATGCATTTACCAGGAGGTTCGTTAGTAACCCATTAAAGCCCCTGACACACACTGCACCATCTTTCGATCTCGTAAACACTCTTGGATATGAATGGTACTTTCAATACCTTCGTTTTATCTTCTATTCTTTCCACATGGCCATACCAACTTAAAATATTCTTATCCGTCCGTGCAAACAGTTATCCATCTCAGCAGCTTTAAATATATTTTTTTATTCATATTCAACATTCACATTCCATTTCCATAAAAGACGTCATAGTAGGGAAACACGTAGCCTTGAAAAAATATTTCAAAAGTAGCCATTCTCTCTCTCTCTCTCTCTCTCTCTCTCTCTCTCTCTCTCTCTCTCTCTCTCTCTCTCTCTCTCCGAAGACATTTATTTTCAGTCATTAGTCAGGAGTTAATTTGTGCGTATCATATCTCTCTCTCTCTCTCTCTCTCTCTCTCTCTCTCTCTCTCTCTCTCTCTCTCAAATCTTTTAAATTAATCACAGTTGTTCATGTTGATAATAAAATATTAAGAGCTACATATTATTAGCTGTGCTTTGAACAACTCTCTCTCTCTCTCTCTCTCTCTCTCTCTCTCTCTCTCTCTCTCTCTCTCTCTCTCTCTCTCAAATCCTTTAAAATTAATCACAGCTCTTCATGTTGATAATAATATATTAAGAGCTACATATCATATGTGCTGTGAACAACTCTCTCTCTCTCTCTCTCTCTCTCTCTCTCTCTCTCTCTCTCTCTCTCTCTCTCTCTCTCTCTCTCTCTCTCTCTCTCTCTCTCTCTCTCAACAAAGGCTCGGTGGACGTGGTTCTACGTCCTTCCTTTGTGAAAGGGAGTCTTTGTTCATCACAAGGAACATTCTATTACGGTGCTGACAACTCCTATTATTTTTTGTATCTTATCAGAAAAAAAAAGATTAAGGGAGTGAACTAAAAGCCCAACAATAACAACGCAGCTTTTTTCGTCTTAATTTTTGGGTCGAGTGGTTTTTTTTTTTCATTTTTTATTGATGATGAAGTTACTCTGAAGAATTTTATTTTTTTAAATTTTTTTTTGGGTGGGGGCTGAGATTTAAAAAAAAAGTTTTTCTGTTCCGAGTCATCTCAGATGATGGGTCTGATGGGAAAGAAGCTTTGTTGTACGTTGACTCTTCGATTCTCCTTACATATGCTTCGGTCTTTGAGAGAGAGAGAGAGAGAGAGAGAGAGAGAGAGAGAGAGAGAGAGAGAGAGAGAGAGAATATGCAAAAGAGCATAGAGTAATTTCTACATAATGACTGAAAAATATCATTCTCTCTCTCGTCAAAGACTGAAGTAGAGAGAGAGAGAGAGAGAGAGAGAGAGAGAGAGAGAGAGAGAGAGAGAGAGAGAGAATATGCAAAAAGTAACTATTGCATAATGACTGAAAAATCTTTCTCTCTCTCTCTCTCTCGTGAAAGAATGAAGAGTAGAGAGAGAGAGAGAGAGAGAGAGAGAGAGAGAGAGAGAGAGAGAGAGAGAGAGAGAGAGAAAAAACATTAAGTAATTTCTGCATAATGACTGAAGAATATCTTTCTCTCTCTCTCGTCAAAGACTGAAGTAGAGAGAGAGAGAGAGAGAGAGAGAGAGAGAGAGAGAGAGAGAGAGAGAGAGTACAAAAAAACATTAAGTAATTTCTGCACAATGACTGAAGAATATCTTTATCTCTCTCCCGTCAACGACTGAAGTAGAGAGAGAGAGACAGACCTTACAAGAGAGAGTGTGAGGCACCTTGATGTCTAGAGAGAGAACGCATCTTCCGGTATATTTTGCATCTTCCAGTCTTGGATGGTCTGGGAAAATTTGTCGAGTAAAACACATCTACGCTCACTGTATGTTCCTAATGACTGAAAAAGACGCTCATTATCTCTCTCTTAATGTCTCTCTCTTTTTGGCTTAATCTACCTCTCTCTCTCTTTGATCTTTTAGTTCTGATGTTTTCTCCTTCATCTGTTTCTGCTTGAATTACTCTGTAGCTTCTCTCTCCTTTCAAGACTATATAAATTTAAGAATTGAGTCTTTCCCAGTAGTCAAGGTCCTTAACTTCTTCTATTCTAGCTAATGACCCTTTGTACACTTCCTTTTCAGAGCAATATCCTTTGAGTGTGGGTACCAGAGATATTGCAATATTCAAAGTATACAAAGTTTTATAAAGCATAAATGTAACCTCTGCTTTGCATTTGCCAATGACTTGATCATTGATAACATATCTTTCAACTCACACCAAGGTCTCTCTCGTTTGTGATTGTCAAAGACTGATATGTATAGAGCATTCCTAAACCATAGTTCATTGAAAAATATTCTTCAGTCATTATTCATTTATAATTTTGTTAATGTTTTTTGTATACTCTCTTCTCTCTCTCTCTCTCTCTCTGTGAGTCCTTAACATTACTGCAAAAAGTAAATATTGTATAATGACTCTCTCTCTCTCTCTCTCTCTCTCTCTCTCTCTCTCTCTCTCTCTCTCTCTCTCTCTCTCTCAAAAGACCGAAGCATGTGTAGAGAGAGACTCAAAAGAAGAGTCAACGTCTAATGACTGAAAATATCTTCTCTCCCATCAAACCATCATCTGAGATGACTTCAGTCAACAGAAAACTTTTTTTTTTGATACTCTCCTCTCAAATCTCAGCCTCTCCTCTCTTCTCTCTCTCTCTCCCCCAAAAATAAAGATTCTTCAGAGTAATTTCATCATCAATAAAAAATAAAAAAAACCACTCGACCCAAAAATTATGACGAAAAAAGCAGCGTTGTTATTGTTGGGCCTTTAGTTCACTCCCTTAATCTTTTTTTTTTTTTTTTTTTTTAATTTTCTGATAAGATACAAAAAATAATAGGAGTTGTCAGCACCGTAATAGAGTGTTCCTTGTGATGAACAACGACTCCCTTTCACAAAAGAGGGATGTAGAACCACCTCCACCGAGCCTTTGTTGAGAGAGAGAGAGAGAGAGAGAGAGAGAGAGAGAGAGAGAGAGAGAGAAGAGAGAATATGCAAAAAGCATAAAGTAATTTCTCCATAATGGCTGAAGAATATCTTCCTCTTTCTCTCTCTGTCAAAGACTGAAGTTTATATGTATATATATATATATATATATGTATATATATATATATATATATATATATATATATATATATATATATATATAGAGAGAGAGAGAGAGAGAGAGAGAGAGAGAGAGAGAGAGAGAGAGAGAGAGAGAGAGAATATGCAAAAGACATAAATTGACTTCTGTAATGACTGAAAAATGTCTTTACACTTCAGTCTTTGACCTGAGAGAGAGAGAGAGAGAGAGAGAGAGAGAGAGAGAGAGAGAGAGAGAATATGCAAAAGACATAAATTGACTTCTGCATAATGACTGAAAAATGTCTTTACACTTCAGTCTTTGACCTGAGAGAGAGAGAGAATATATAATGAACATAAATTAACTTCAAGATAATGAGTGAAAACTGACAGTAATTGTACTGCGTGCTATGTTTGTGTGTGCATGTCTGTGTGTGTGTGTGTGAGAGAGAGAGAGAGAGAAAGAGAGAGAGAGAGAGAGAAATACGTATATACGTTGATATAAACCAGAAACTTTAATTCACAAAACACTAGATATGTCGAGTCTCTCTCCTGGGAGACTCAGCATTAAGTGGTTGCCAAAGCTTTATTATTATTATTATTATTATTATTATTATTATTATTATTATTATTATTATTATTATTATTATTGGCATCTTAACCACTAGTCTGGTGAATGAAAATATCATTTTATTTTTTTATATTACAAATTGTAGGAAATTTTACCAACTGGTCGAGTTTTTCAAAAACTTCAGTTATTAGCAATTGCTGAAATTTAACAAAATTTGTCGTTTAAGATAAATTCGCGTTTCATTTTATCTTTGTTAATTTTATCAGCTTCTGGGCCACTTTTTTATGGTAAATTTGTTTATTTTAATAGATAAAGACAAGATTGAAGGTGAATTTGTCATTTTTAACTTATTTTTATTTTGTTTGAGGTCTTTTATCATGGTTTAATATTTTTGAGGTCTTAAATACAGCTTCTGTATCTAGCGATGAATGAGGTTACATTGCCCCAAAATGACAAACAGATACTATCCCATATTGACAGCTTTGTAATATTTAGCTTCATTCTGTTGCAAAGAATAGAAATTTTAATTCTTCATTGTTAGTCCACTAAAAATGTTTTGGTGAAACCCGTTTTTATAAAGAATCATCCGACTTTTTTTTTTATTATTCCTAAACTTTTGAAGGGGACGACAAAAGGAGTGAAATCCTGGAATTCTGGAATTTTAGAATTCATACAACAATAGGCACAAATGAGGTGCTGGAATAAGAAAGAGATCATCCAGGAAAAATATGGTTTTAAGAATTGAAGGGAAAATTAGGACCGTTTTAATCCGAAATGTTGAAGAAGTAGGCTGCAAAAATGGACCACCACACACACACACACACACACACACACACACACACACACACACACACACACACACACACACACACACACACCCCAACTGCAGAGAAGCTGATTTGACTCTAAGAGCATGAATGATACTGGTAGTGACTTGTCACGGTGTGCCCAAACTACAGTAAAACATGTCACAGACATGTCGGATACAAGTCACAGAAATGTTGGAAACAAACAGACATGTCGGGAACATGTCAGACATGTCGGAAACCATTCTCAGACATGTCGGAATAGTCACAGACATGTCGGAAACATGTCACACACGTCGGAAACATGTCACAGACATATTGGAAACCATTCTCAGACATGGAAAAGTCACAGACATATCGGAAACAAGTCATAGGCATGTCGGTAACTACTCACAGACATGTCGGAAACAAATCACAGACATGTCAGAAACAAATCACAGACATGTCGGAAACATGACACAGACATATCAGCAACAAGTCACACTCATATCAGAAACTCTCACATACACATCACAAACAGGTTGTATACAAGTCGACGACATATCGGTAGGCCTAACCAGTGATTCGTACGATTATCATTCACCACTTGTGATCGTTGGCTCGTTTTCAGCATGGTTGTTACATGTATGCAATTTGTTGCCGACATGTTTGTGACATGTTGTACACAATTTTGCGGCAAACCACAGTGTAGTTGGTAGAGTCAATTTAATTATGCATATATACAGTATATATATATATATATATATATATATATATATATATATATATATATATATATATGTAAATTATTTGGAGCTTAACACAACAAAAAAAAAAAGCAAATACTTCACCCAAAAGGCATCAAACAAAACATCAATTTATATTATCAGAATAAATACGATTTTATTTCTGTTTCCTGTGTTAGCATAACAGTAACACTTGAATGATCATTCGAATGTTAATCCCTCTCCGACAGGCACAGTAAACCACGCAGTTGCATGCATGCAATAACTCATCACGAATTGATATTGGGTACAACGATCTATGACAGTTAATGGCAGTTATAACAGGCCTGTCTGTACTGTGTTAATCACGGAAAGTATGTCGTTTGGTTAAAATGCCACTTTTGTCAAATGGGCATGCGTAGGGGACGAATACATTTTGTAGGGCATAAAACTCGCTCACGCATCAGCTGATTGTTTGGTTATGACTTTATCAAATTATTATTTTATGAAATTTGAGTGATATGTTTGAAAACGTAATCTGTTTCTCTTTTAGTTTTCTGTAAAAGAAAACTATTGTGCCGGATTTGTCTGTCCGTCCACACTTATTCTGTCCGCAATTGTTCTGTCCGCGCTTTTTTCTGTCCACACTTTTTTCTGTCCGCACTTTTTCTGTCCACACTTTTTTCTGTCCGCACTTTTTTCTGTCCACACTTTTTCTGTCCGCACTTTTTTCTGTCCACACTTTTTCTGTCCGCACTTTTTTCTGTCCGCACTTTTTCTGTCCACACTTTTTTCTGTCCGCACTTATTCTGTCCGCTCTTTTTCTGTCCGCACTTATTCTATCTGCCCTCAGATCTTAAAAACTACTGAGGCTAGAGGGCTGCAAATTGCTATAGTGATCACCCACCCTCCAATCATCAAACATACCAAATTGCAGCCCTCTAGCCTCCTCAGTAGTTTTTATCTTATGTAAGGTTAAAGTTAGCCATAATCGTGCTTCTGGCAACGATATAGGATAAGCCACCACCGGGCCGTGGTTAAAGTTTCACGGGCAGCGGCTCATTTATCATTATACCGCGACTACCGAAAGATGGATCTATTTTCGGTGGCCTTGATTATTATACGCTGTAGCGGCTGTACAGAAGACTCGATTGCGCCGAAGAAACTTTTGCGCATTTTGTACTTGTTTCATTTGGAAAGTAGGAAAATATTAGACCAGTTTTACTTCGCAAAAATAATCAGTGATGGCCATTAAAATAAATAAAAAAGGGATTTGGTAGAATAAAATGAAATTTGGTGATGCAAAAACAATGAATGATAAGTTTCATAAAATTTTTCTTTTTTTTTTTAAATATATTTTTGACCATTGCATCTTCAGGAAATGTGACGGTTCTAAACTGTCATGAGAGAGAGAGAGAGAGAGAGAGAGAGAGAGAGAGAGAGAGAGAGAGAGAGAGAGAGAGAGAGCTTTTATAATTTTCCAGTGGAATGTGTGTGCATGAGAGAGAGAGAGAGAGAGAGAGAGAGAGAGAGAGAGAGAGAGAGAGAGATATCTGTGCAAAGCTTTGTAAACTACAAGTTCACAGAGAGAGAGAGAGAGAGAGAGAGAGAGAGAGAGAGAGAGAGAGAGAGAGAGAGAGAGAGAGAGAGATTTTTGGCAAACTACAAATTCAGAGAGAGAGAGAGAGAGAGAGAGAGAGAGAGAGAGAGACGTTCTGCAAAGCTTTGCAAACTACAAATTCAGAGAGAGAGAGAGAGAGAGAGAGAGGGGGGAGATCTGCAAAGCTTTGTAAACTACAAGTTCCCCTTGAGAGAGAGAGAGAGAGAGAGAGAGATATCTCTGCAAAGCTTTGCAAACTACAAGTTCACAGAGAGAGAGAGAGAGAGAGAGAGAGAGAGAGAGAGAGAGAGAGAGAGAGAGAGAGAGAGAGAGAGATCGTTCTGCAAAGCTTTGCAAACTACAAATTCAGAGAGAGAGAGAGAGAGAGATATTTCTGCAAAGCTTTGCAAACTACAAATTCAGAGAGAGAGATATATCTCTGCAAAGTTTTGTAAACTACAAATTCAAAGAGAGAGAGAGAGAGAGAGAGAGAGAGAGAGAGAGAGAGAGAGAGAGAGAGAGAGTGAGTTCCAACGCGAACATCAAACATTCCAGCATTTGAGAGCAATACCTACTGTACTTCCTAATGTTAATAATTGTGTCGAGCTAAAAAAACAATCTGTAATCTCCTGTAATTTCCGGAAACGTTTTGCTGTCATTATCCCGAGCGAAAAAGATCGGATATTGCATTCCGGTCACTCTAGCGGATCGCGGGGGGCGTGGAGGGGGGGTGGGGGCGGCACCTGGGCACGTGCCCCCGTCCCCATGAAAAGTAATGATAAAATAATAATATTGAAGATTTATTTAATGATAACATAAATGAGAAATATAAGAATGGGAAAAAATAAAAAATTGATTATAGAAATATTAGTAAAATTGAGAAATAATAATAATAATAATAATAATAATAATAATAATAATAATAATAATAATAATAATAATAATCTTGATGATAATGATAATAATAATGGATTTGGTATACACACACATACAATATAAATATATATATATATATATATATATATATATATATATATATATATATATATATATATACATATGTGTGTATATATATATACTTATGTGTGTGTGTGCGTATAATATGAAAATTGGAGTCCGGATATTGCAGACAAGAGACAGTTTACAAAGGCTGTTATCAGAACGAACAGCACAATAACTGCTGACAGTAGGAATATATATACCATTATGAATATGACACGCGCGCAATAAGGCGGAAGAATGATATATATATATATATATATATATATATATATATATATATATATATATATATATATATATATATATATATATATATCACGTTCTTCCAGCCTTGCTGTTTAATTATTCAACCGAGGTATATGAATGTATGTCTCTCGCATCGCGATGTTTTTAATTCACTCTTCTGTTATTAATTCCTTTTGCTCTTCTACGTTTTATGTTTATGATTATCTCATTTCATTTGTTTCGTTAACCATTTTTATTTGTTATTCGCTCGAAGCCATTTTGAGGGGGATATTGATGTTTGTATAATTGGATATCAAAGGTGAGTGTACCTCTATATATACTGAGAGAGAGAGAGAGAGAGAGAGAGAGAGAGAGAGAGAGAGAGAGAGAGAGAGAGAGAGAGAAAGAGAGATATGTTGAATAACACAAAAGGAATTTCACACGTGATTTCCATATGAAGGTGATACTAATTTGAAAGAGACGAAGACCCTTTTCTACAATCCCACAGAGAGAGAGAGAGAGAGAGAGAGAGAGAGAGAGAGAGAGAGAGAGAGAGAGAGCCATTATAATCAAGGAAGCCTTCGCGTGACCTTGCTCGTGATTACACTTTCGTGACCTCTCCTTTGGGGAACGACGTGGGTCGTTTGTAAACCAAATCCTCCATTTACGGGCCAAATTTACGCAGTCAGGTACTGATTCGCGTGAAGTATTTATTTTTACGCATTTACTTGGCGTAGGGGTAAAGCGATTTGCATTCATTTACAGAGCGGGCGTGTGTGTGTGTGTGTGTGTGTGTGTGTGTAAATTGTCAGTGATAGATTATTCATAGAATATTTTGCTGTCAACTGATGGAAAATTGTAAAAGGTTGTTCTTTCTCTCTCTCTCTCTCTCTCTCTCTCTCTCTCTCTCTCTCTCTCTCTCTCTCTCTCTCATGCACGCACACATGCACGCACCATTGGAAAATTGTAAAAGGTTTATCTCTCCCTCTCTCTCTCTCTCACACACACACAATTGGAAAATTGTAAAAGCTCTCTCTCTCTCTCTCTCTCTCTCTCTCTCTCTCTCTCTCTCTCTCTCTCTCTCTCTCTCTCTCTCTTTTAGAACCTGGAGTTTTTGCAAAGCTTTGGAGAACAATCACTTTCTCTTTCTCTCGCCGCTGGATAGTTATTAAAAGGTTTCTCTCTTTCTCTCTCTCTCTCTCTCTCTCTCTCTCTCTCTCTCTCTCTCTCTCTCTCTCTCTCTCTCTCTCTCTCTCTATTTAGTCATTGCAGGCATGCAATTGCAGTGGTATATATATATATATATATATATATATATATATATATATATATATATATATATATATATATATATATATATATATATATGTATGTATATATATACATATATATATATATGTATATATATATACATATACATACTTACATACATACATACACACACACACTGACGTCTAATTTTAGATCTCTGTAGTTCCAATTCCTTTAAAAAAAGTTCGTCTCGACTTCATATTACTACACGACATGATGAGATATTGAATAAAAAAAACAACACGTGTCTGCTTTCGAAAATCATTCCGCTGTCAAAAAAACACAAAAAAAAAACTACTTATTGTTAATATCTTGTCTAACTTCTCGACGAGAGGAGAGAATCGCTCTCGATTCCCCCAACTTCTGGAAAGAAAAAGCTTCTTCAACAAAAAAAAAAAAAAAACTTCTCGAAGTGGGAATTGATTGAAAAAAAAAAAACTACGAATAAAAAAACATAGACAAGTAGTAAGTGAGAATCCTTATGTAAAAGTTGTTGTGGTAAACAAAAGGATTGGAACAAAACCTATTTATAAACAAAACTATCTCGATGTATATTGGGAAAAAGTCTTATTTAGAAAAAACTTATATTTGGAAAGTTTTTTTTAATATATAGGACCAAACCCTTCTCCTCACGTGTGAAAGTTTAATGAGTAATTTCTTGCGCTTCCTCAAGGGATAGTCATTATGCAATTTTCCGATGGAGAGAGAGAGAGAGAGAGAGAGAGAGAGAGAGAGAGAGAGAGAGAGAGAGAGAGAGACTTAAGCCTTTCATAATTTTCCAGTGGTGTGTATGTGAGAGAGAAAGATAGGGATAAACCTTGAAATAATTTCCACTGGTATGAGAGAGAGAGAGAGAGAGAGAGAGAGAGAGAGAGAGAGAGAGAGAGAGAGAGAGAGACTGAAGGTTCTGTAGAGAAATATCTTTTATAATTATCCAGTTGAGAGAGAGAGAGAGAGAGAGAGAGAGAGAGAGAGAGAGAGAGAGAGAGAGAGAGAGAGAGAAATATGACATCAATAACCAAGAGTGCACTGGATATCCCCTCATATCCAATACATCCACCCCACCCCCCACCTACCACACACACACACACACACACACACACACACACACACACACACACACACACACACACACAAACACGTCCAATATTGATTGATTTCGTCATATCATTTGGTAATAAGTTCAACGAACGTTTTCTGGGTCTTCTGATCAGCTGAGTAACAGAACCTTTTATTATTATTATTATTATTATTATTATTATTATTATTATTATTATTATTATTATTATTATTATTATTATTATTACCTGTCTGATACCTGTAACTGGGCTGGGAAAAGGTTGTGTGTGTGTGTATGTATGTATGTAGCTTATAGGTTAATTCTCTGTATATATATATGCATATGTATTAGTATATATATGTGTGTATATGTATATATATATATATATATATATATATATATATATATATATATATATATATATATATATATATATATATATATATATATATATATATATATATACACGAATAATGCA
Source organism: Macrobrachium rosenbergii (assembly GCF_040412425.1). NCBI lineage: Eukaryota > Metazoa > Arthropoda > Malacostraca > Decapoda > Palaemonidae > Macrobrachium > Macrobrachium rosenbergii. The sequence continues at coordinate 626,524 of NC_089786.1, forward strand.
TTCGATATTTTGCCAGTTCTAACAGAATATTGGTGTTGTTTGATTCTTTGTGAAAGTGGTTTTCCAGTTTGTCCATAATATATTTTATCACATTTTTTTACAAGGAATTTCATAGCTGCAGCCAAAAAAAGAAAATGTGATAAAATATATTATGGACAAACTGAAAACCACTTTCACAAAGAATCAAACAACACCAATATTCTGTGAAAACTGGCCAAATATCGAATGCGTTATTCGTACATATGAGAGATTTTGATCATCCTATTAACTGGAGTAAAGCAAGACCTTTAGTCCCGTGCAATGACACAGTTAAAAGGAATATCATCGAATCTTGTTTTATTCAGTCAAATAATGAAAGTGTTCTAAATTTAAGTCTTGGTTTATTTAAACTTGATGCTTTAATAATTAAAAAAGTTGTTGAGTTGTTGATAAATGTAAGCAAAATTAATATACATGTTTCTGCAATTTGAATGTGTAAGAAGCCGTTTGCCTTAAGGTTAAGTATATATTTGGATTAGTTTTTGACCGCGTGATCCCGGATTTGCCGTGGATTAACCTTTTCTGTTTAACCCCTGGCAATTAACCATCTGGTATTCAAGGTTATACATGTTTTTTGGATTTTGTAAGCCTAAACTTTAGTATTTCTTTTTCTTTTTGTGTGGTCTTAGGTTCAGTTTGTGACAGCTCGATCCGGGATTATCCTGGATTAACTCTCTGTTTATTACTCTGTTTATTATTTGTGGATTCATTATATATATATATATATATATATATATATATATATATATATATATATATATATATATATATATATATATATATATATAACTCAAAAATAAAAACATACACAGCAGAGGGATTAATGTCACGTCAAACATGATTTCAAGAGCGAGGTTGTAATAGGATTTAACAGGATTTTCCCGGGTCTGATGATGTCAGGGTGAGTATAGGGAGGCGGAGGCGGGTTGGGGGGGCGGTCCACTGTGGTTGCAATATCCTATTTGAACATCCTATTCAAACATCTTATTCAAGCATCCTATTTACATACTACGTGGGGGATTTTCATGTTGCTTCCCTTTGTGAAATATGGTGTTTCAGAATCGCCCTTCAAATTCCATTGATGAGAGAGAGAGAGAGAGAGAGAGAGAGAGAGAGAGAGAGAGAGAGAGAGAAAGGAAAGTAGCAGAAAGTAAGACAATGAAGAAAAATATGTAAAGAGTAAAAAGGAGAGAGAGAGTCAAAAAGGAGAGAAAAAAGAGTAAAAGGGGAGAGAGAGAGAGAGAGAGAGAGATGAAATAACAGAAAGCAAAAGATTGGAGGAAAATCAGTAAAGAGGAAAAAAGGAGAGAGAAAAAAAATAGTAAAAAGGAGAGAGAGGAGAGAGAGAGAGAGAGAGAGAGAGAGAGAGAGAGAGAGAGAGAGAGAGAGAGAGAGTTTAATGAGCATAAAGAAGTCTGATGGAGTTGAAACGCCAGCTGAATGCAACTGGCATAATTACCAACTCGATTTGAGTCTCTTTTTTTCCCCTTTTACGAGAATTACGCAAAAAAAAAAAGACGCTAGGATTTTTTTTTTTTACCAAACTTTGACCAAAGGTGGTCCTCGTCATTGCCAGTTTTTTTTTTTCGTTGGGGTTATCGGGGTGGGAGCCCCCCTGGCTTTCAAATCAGTAGCAACGGTAAAGAAAGAAAAGTTTTAGTTAAACATAACTCTGCAGACTTGTATGTTTTGAATGTTCGCTAGGCTGAAAGACTGGAAGTCTAAAAGACTGAAAGTCTAAAAGCCTGAAATGCTAAAAGGCTGACGGACTGAAAGTCTACAAGACTGAAAGACTGAAAGTCTACAAGACTGAAAGACTGAAAGTCTACAAGACTGAAAGACTGAAAGTCTACAAGACTGAAAGACTGAAAGTCTACAAGACTGAAAGACTGAAAGTCTACAAGACTGAAAGACTGAAAGTCTACAAGACTGAAAATCTCAAAGCCTGGAATGCTAAAAAGCTGAAAGACTGAAAGTCTACAAGACTGAAAGACGGAAAGTCTACAAGACTGAAAGACTGAAATGTTAAAAGGCTGAAAGACTGAAAGACTCAAAGTCTGAAAGACTGAAATGTTTAAAGGCTGAAAGACTGGAATACTAAGATTGAAAGGCTGAACGACTTATAGACTAAAGGACTGAAAAACAAAAAAAATTGAAAGGCCAAAAGGCTGAAAGAATAAATGGCTGTAAGACTGAAAGACTGAAATGCTAAAAGGCTGAAAGACTGGAAATACTAAGATTGAAAGACTGAACCTTGAACCTCTAAAAGACGGAAAGGCCTTAAGACTGACAGACTGACAGACTAAAAGGCGAGATGACTGACAGACGAAAAGTCTGAAAACTAGAAGACTGAAAGATTAAGGAGACTGAAAGGCTAAAAGACTGAAAGCCTGAGATAACAGGCTGGAAGCGCAAATGCAACTAACGAGATTGCCTACGGCGCTGTGTGCATATGTTAATGAAATTGTACCGCCATGCGGCTTAAGAAACGCTTTGTAACTCTCTCTCTCTCTCTCTCTCTCTCTCTCTCTCTCTCTCTCTCTCTTATTGTTTTATTAGCATTCATATGTTATTTCATAATCTCTCTCTTCTTCTCCATTGTTTGAAAATCACTTCTAAATCTCTCTCTCTCAAAATCTCCTTCTTGTTTTATTAGCATTTGTACTCTCTCTCTCTCTCTCTCTCTCTCTCTCTCTCTCTCTCTCTCTCTCTCTCTCCCCGAGATTCGGTCTGCCATTAAAGGGAGTTGCCCCATCTATCCGCAATATGTTAACCAATATGGCATCCTATACTGCCTGCTATATTCAATTAGCGATGCCTGTTGAAACGAGATATCGCTTAAATGCTTGAAAATTGTTTCTGTGAAATGCTCTCGTATATATAATAATAATTATTATGAATTCGCTTTGTGTTAATAATAATTTCAGTTGAATAAAAAAAATGTCCCTAAATATTAATTAATAATTGCATTCTTTTCTTTGTAATGATAATTGTTATGATTTCTCTTGATATTGATGATGGTAATTGTTGCTGAATAAAGAAATGATATGTTAATTGGTAATCCTTTAGGTACGTAGAAATATGTCAAAATGAAAGTATACAGTTTTTTAGGAGTTTATATAAGGTAAAATGTCATATTTTAAGTTGAATTCAGTTAAAATATCACTTTTTTCAAGTTCTACTGATATCAGCAGCTGAATTTATGAACAATTTATTCTTGAAAATATACAGTTTTTTAGGATTTTATTTGAGTTAAAATATTACATATGTTAAATTCAGTTAAAATAACACTTTTTCAAGTTCCAGTGATATCAGCAGCTTAATTTATGCAATTTATCCAAGAATTTCTCTAAGAGAAATGCTTTAAAATTCTTCTGAGGGATCTGCCGTCAGCTCATAATATTCCTTTCTGATCTGTGCGAGACTTGATCTATCTCTAGGTATCTCGTTGTGTCGAACATTGTTTCCAGAGATTGGGGAACCTGTTCCTTCTCTGACACAGAACCCTTCTTCCTCAGAGGCCCACCAAAGGCTTCCCATTTTGGGGAACTGACCCTGGCCTCACGTCTTGATTGGGTTCAGTTCATCTGCGTCGCCGCTTGGCAAACTCTCTCTGCTTGTTGTCTATAATTGGGGAGCCACACACACACACACACACACACACTTTGTGTGTATGTATGTATGTATGTATGTATACATATAAATGTATGTATGTTTATAAATGTATATGTATATATATACTGTATATATACATATATATTTATTATATATATCTATCTATGTGTATATATGTATGTATGTGTGTATGTATGTATTTATGTATGTATGTATGTATGCGTGTGTATGTATTATTCCCAAACCTGCAACGTCGAATTTTGACAGGTGAAATTACCTTGGTATATAATTCTCTAATTGCTTTTTACCATCGATAAAGATGGGTTGTAATGATATTACTGTGTTTGTCTAAATAATAAAATAACAATCGATTGCACGTGAATCTATGGTTCATCACTGTATTGTAAATGAAAGGCTGTATTTTTTCAAAATACAAAAAAGGGATCAAAAACATTTGTAACCCCTTTTCTCATTTATATTATTGTGGCTTTTTACTCATTGCACGTGTATCTACGATACGTTATGATTGATAACAATAGCCTATTTGCTCGTAATTGACAGTTGACTGACAAACTGATTTCAAGACGAACGTGATTGTAATACTTTTAGAGAAATGTTTGTTCCACAGTCAAGGGCTTTTGACAGCTAATTAAATACTTCAGTCATTGCGTGCATAATATATGTTTAGAATATGATTATATCTCAGCCTCATTAACAAGGAACATTTCATGACATGAATTCAGTAACCAATTGTCTGAATGTCTCAGGAAATCAGGCACTGTTGATTTCAGAAGTCTGAAAAGTCCAGCGCCTGTCATTCAAGATGGGTTCAGCTGGCAGACTTGCGGTACGCCGGTTGCCCAGACTGTGTTGGTCAGCTCTATCTGGCGATTTTGTGTAAGAAATTGTTAATGTGTTCTTAATATTTTACTCGTGATTACAATCATAGTTGATTCATAAGATTATCCTACAGGACTGATATTATCTGAGGGTAGTGATTCTGTAAAGGAAATTGTTTAAAGCGAAAATTTTGCGGGGGAAAATTGACATCTCCCTTGGTCGAATCTGGCTACCTTGACCAGAAATTCCCAGTCGACAAGATGGAACTGAAAACTGGATTTTCGATCTGTAGTCTTTGAATTACGCAAACCTATGCCTCTATATATACGCATCAGGCAAACTTATACCTGAATATATACGCATTATGCAGACTTATACCTGAATATATATTATACGTATCAGGCCAACTTATAATACCTATATATACGCATTTCTACGCAAAACATATACCTGTATATATCAATTAAGCAAATACCTAAATATATATATATATAAATATATATATATATATATATATATATATATATATATATATATATATATATATATATATATATATATATATATATATATATCCATAATTATTCAGAATCTTATTTAACACAACTAATGAATTATCTTACCCGCACCTGAACTATTCCCAACTTCTTCTCCACCTGGGTTTAAATCCTCTTGTGATGATGAATTGAACTTTCATCAAATACTTTTTCCACAATTTTTGTAAGGCAAAATGGTTGCTATTTTTGATTGCCATTTTGCTAAACGCCACCGCTGCAGAACAGAGCAATCTCTATTGTTTTTACACAGCCAATTAATAGCTATTCTTCCACAGCTATTTAGGGAAGTTTTTATTTTTTGTATAGTCAGTTATTTTGGACGAGAGTTCATCACTGAATGAATTTTCAGTCAATCTTGAAAGCTAATAACCAGCTGAATGTTCAGTCAGTCTTGAAAGCTAAAACCAGCTGAATTTTTAATGTCTTGAGAGCTAATAACCAGCTGAATTTTCAGTCAGTCTTGAAAGCTAATAACCAGCCGAATGTTCTGTCAGTCTTGAAAGCTAATTATCAGCTGAATTTTCAGTCAGTCTTGAAAGCTAATTACCAGCTGAATATTCAATCAGTCTTGACAGCTAATTACCATCTGAATGCTCAATCACTCTTGAAAGCTAATAACCAGCTGAATTTTCATTCATTCTTGACAGCTAATTACCAGCTGAATCTCAATCAGTCTTGAAAGCTAATCACCAGCTCAATTTGTAATCAGTTTTGAAAGCTAATAACCAGATGAATTTTCAGTCAGCCTTGAAAGCTAATAACCAGCTGAATTCCAAATCAGTCTTGAAAACTAATAACCAGCTGAATGCCAAATCAGTCTTGAAAGCTAATAACCAGCTGAATTTTTTATCAATCTTGAAAGCTAAAAACAGGTCAGTTTTCAATCAGTCTTGAAAGCTAATAACCAGCTCAATTTTTAATCAGCCTTGAAAGCTAAAACCAATCTAGTCGTCACAGACCGTCACAAAAAAAAAAAATAATTAAAAATAAAAAAATTACGGGAAACATTTCACGATAAGAGTCGAGATTTATCCCCGTCTCTCGCTCGGATTCTGAAACTCAATTCCTCCATTCATGAATGCCGCTCAATCGGAATGTTTACGTGAAGCAAACTGTGTGTATATATATGTTAGCTTGCCGTAAATAATCCCCTCTCCTTTCCCCACCCCCCTCCTACTCCTCCTCCCCCTCCTCCACCCCATTCCCAAGAGGGGAGGATGGGGGGGGGCCATTCGAACTGCTGAATAATAGCACTTTTAAAACTATGTTTGATCGAGGCGAAACCAAACAGGGGATTGTTAGAGTCGGGAGGGAAGGAAAAATGTCATATTAAAATCATTGCTTTGATTGTCCCAGGATTGTTTGAATGGTTTATTATTATTATTATTATTATTATTATTATTATTATTATTATTATTATTATTATTATTATTATTATTCAGGAGATGAACCTTATTCATATGGAACAAGCCTATCACTGGGGCCACTGACTTGAAATTCAAGCTTCCAAAGAATATTATGGTGTTCATTTGAAAGAATTAACAGAAGGTATTAGGAAGTATAGAAAGAAGATATATCAGTTATTAAAAAAAGTAACAAGTTGATAAACAGATAGATAAGTGTAAGCAAATGATTTTGATACAAAGAGAATTGTTGTAAGGTAGTGATGGGTTGCTCTTATCACCCTAAAGTTACGAGGAAAAAAATGCAGTAGTTTAAGTAACTGCAATCGCTTTTTTGTTTTCTGTAAAAGAAACTATTGTGTCGGCTTTGTCTGTCCGTCCGCATTTTGTTCTGTCCGCACTTGTTTTCTGTCCGCACTTTTTTTCTGTCCGCACAATTTTCTGCACGAACTTTTTCTGTCCGAACTTTTTTCTGTCCGCACATTTTTCTGTCCGAACTTTTTTCTGCCCGCACTTTTTTCTGTCCGCACAATTTTCTGTCCGAACTTTTTTCTGTCCGCACAATTTATATCTGAACTTTTTCTGTCCGCACTTTTTCGGTCCGCCCTCAGATCTTAAAAACTCCCGAGGGTAGAGGGCTGCAAATTGGTATGTTGATCATCCACCCTCCAGTCATCAAACATACCAAATTGCAGCCCTCTAGCCTCAATAGTTTTTATTTTATTTAAGGTTAAAGTTAGCCATAATCGTGCTTCTGGCAACGATATAGGCCAGGCCACCACCGTGCCGTGGTTAAAGTTTCATGGGCCGCGGCTCATACAGCAATAAAGGGGCCGTGTCTTTTAAATTCTCGTCGAGGAGGCTTAATTTTATGATAAAAATATTTGAATGAAAATATATTCTAGCAAAAATTGACTGCCCAAGTGATGGCGGCTCAATATCTCAGATTCCCCGCAGCGAAAGCGTCCCGTTTTTCCATACAAACAGATTAAAAACTTTGACGAGAACCTGGGGTCAGTTTTCCAAAAATCAGAAGAGGTTAAACTCTATATAAAAAACTCTCAGTATCGGCTTTCAATTAAGGTAGGCCTCGTGTAGAGATCACAGTGCAGAAAAAAGGGAATGAATTTTTCGTAGCTAGATTCCATTGGCTGGAATTTTAGAAGGGGGAAAATCAAAATTGTTTATTCTATGTACGCACGCTGGAACCCTACCCTCAAGATCCCCTACCTATACCGCCCCCACCCCAGGGCGGACAAACAGGTTTGCATGGGGTGGGTGGCTGTGTCATGTCTCCCCTACTGTTGTGTTCATTTGAAAGAATTAACAGAAAGAAGTACATGGAGAAGAGATCATTTATTAGAAAAGGAAAAAAGAGTAAAGAACAAATTAATAAGTAGATAAAAATGTAAGTACAATATTAAGATACAAGTTAGAAGGAAATAAGGTTCATTCAGGGCTGAGAATCGGATTGTTATAGATGAAACTGATTTTCAGAGATTCAGAATCGTCCTTAGGACCTTTCAAAGTTTCACAATCGTCCTCATGACCTTTCAAAGTTTCAGAATCGTAACTATGACTTTTCAAAGTTTCAGAATCGTCCCTATGACCTTTCAGAGTGTCAGAATCGTACTTATGACCTTTCAGAGTTTCAGAATCGTCCTCATGACCTTTTCAAGTTTCAGAATCGTCCCTATGACCTTTCAAAGTTTCAGAATCGTCCTCATGACCTTTCAAAGTTTCAGAATCGTCCTTATGACCTTTCAGAGTTTCAGAATCGTCCTTATGATCTTTCAGAGTTTCAGAATCGTCCCTATGGCCTGTCAGAGTTTCAGAATCGTCTTCATGACCTTTGAAAGTTTCAGAATTGTCACTATGGCCTGTCAAAGTTTCAGAATCGTCCTCATATCCCGAAACAAATCTGTAATTTGACTTCTCACGAGTTTCAGAATCGTTCCTATGACCTTTCAAAGTTTCAGAATCGTCCCTATGACCTTTCAAAGTTTCAGAATCGTCCCTATGACCGTTCAGAGTTTTAGAATCGTCCCTATGACCGTTCAAAGTTTCAGAATCGTCCCTGTGGCCTGTCAAAGTTTCAGAATCGTCCTCATAGCCTGGAACAAATCTGTAATTTGACTTCTAGCAGTCGACGAAGCCACCGAGAAGGGAAAATGAAAAAAGGTCAAAGTTACCGCGGTCATTCGTCTTTTGGATTTAGGCCTACTGCTCGCCCCTTCCTCCCCCTTTCCTCCTCTCCCTCTCCCCTCCCATTCCCTCCCCCGCCCACCCCGGAATCCTCCACCCTCCTCAATATCAAATTGGTTTTTTACCTGATATCCTAGACGCCGATACTCTAGGGAAATTTAGTCTGCTGACGAAAAATGTTGGTGGAAATCAGATTTTTTTTCCTTCCGTGGCGAAAACAAAAACATACCGTATGTTGCTGTGTTGACTTGTCTTATGTAATGACTTAGAGGGAAAAATGGCTCGTCATTTGTCGAGGGAATTCGTGATTTGGGAAGATGGCTTGGAGGGCGTGAGAGTAGATTGTTATTTTCCAGAACACTAGGGGACGTGTTCCTTTCAGCAGGAGGGTAGGGAGTTGGAGTTGAAATGGTTGTGTGTGTGTGTGTATATATATATATATATATATATATATATATATATATATATATATATATATATATATATATATGTGTGGATATATATATATATATATATATATATATATATATATATATATATATATATATATATATATATATATATATATATATATATATATATATATAATGTATAAACAAATCAAAGTACAACCCTTGAATGCTGGCAAGTAAAGATCTCTTCGTATGCATGGGAACGTTGAGTCACAGAGAATTGCAAATCTTTATTTTGCGATTCCCAATCCAATTTTTGTTCCATTCTTGTTGTTCAGGATCAGATAATCCCCCCTTCCCCTTCCCTTCCCCCTCCCTTCCCCCTTTTCAGAATCTACACGGGACAATATTTTGCATACTACCCTCTTATATTGACCTACAGGAAGACTGAGAGAGAGAGAGAGAGAGAGAGAGAGAGAGAGAGAGAGAGAGAGAGAGAGAGAGAGAGAGAGAGGCTTCGTTCTTGTCAACATATTTTATAGGTCTTAATGTAGGAAAAAGAATTGGGAATGTACTTTGTCTACAGGTATCAGCCATTTGGTTTTCAATATATTTTTTTTTGAGTGGGGTTGCGAGGACAGACATGGGGTGGATTAATATGTGTATATGTATATATATATTATATATATATATGTATATATATATATATGTGTATAAGTATATGTATATATATATATGTATATACATTATATATATCATATATATATATATATTATATATAATATATATATATATACATATATATATATATATATATATATATATATATATATATATATATATGTATGTGTGTGTATATATATATACATACATACATACATACGCAAACAATACGTCGAATGTCATTTCACTTTGCAGCTGTGGCAAAATACCACGACAAAATCAAATAAGAAAAAATAAAAACTGTCAATCTTGCTCTCACTTCCAGACTAATGTAATAACCACTTAACCGAGAGCGAAAAACTCGCGTAGAGGAGAGAGAGAGAGAGAGAGAGAGAGAGAGAGAGAGAGAGAGAGAGAGAGAGAGAGAGAGAGAGAGAGAGAGGCAGGCCTGAACCCATCGGTTCCTTCCAAATTGAAAAGTAAATGAGAGGATTAATGAAAACTTTACGAAGAGTAATACTTGTGGTGGAAGATTCTCCCGAGAGATAGAGTGGGTTTCTTCTTCTTCTTCTTCTTCTTCTTCTTCTTCTTCTCCTTCTGGATTACTTTGCGTCTTGAAGTTTTCTGATTATAATCACTTATTCAGTTTCTCTTGTGTTCAGGTGTGTTTTTTGGTCTGTCAAAGAAAGCTCTCGTGCCGGTTTTATCTGTCCGTCCGTGTTTTTTTCTGACCGCGCTTTTTTCTGACCGCACTTTTTTCTGACCGTGCTTTTTCTGTCTGGCGCTTTTTCTGTCCGCGCTTTTTCTGTCCCGCACCGCGCTTTTTCTGTCCGTGCTTTTTCTGTCCGCACTTTTTCTGTCCACACTTTTTCTGTCCGCACTTTTTCTGCCCCAACTTTTCCTGTCCGCACTTTTTCTGTTCACACTTTTTTCTGTCCACACTTTTCACTGTCCGCACTTTTTCTGTTCACACTTTTTTCTGTCCACACTTTTTCTGTCTCGTTCTTCTGTCCGCACTTTTTCTGTCCGCCCTCAGATCTTAAAAGCTACTGAGGCTAGAGGGCTGCAAATGGGTATGTTTATCATCCACCCTCCAATCATCAAACCTACCAAATTGCAGCCCTCTAGCCTCTTCAGTAGTTTTTATTTTATTTAAGGTTAAAATTATCTATAATCGTGCTTCTGGCAGTGATATAGGATAGGCCACCACCGGGCGGTAGTTAAAATCTCATGGGCCGCGGCTCATACAGTATTCTACCGAGACCACCGAGAGATAGATCTATTTTCGGTGGCCTTGATTATACGCTGTACGGAAAACTCGATTACGCCGAAGAAACTTCGGCGCATTTTTTACCTGCGTTTTTCCTCTCCTGTTTCTGTTACTTAAGGAAGGAGTTAGATTTATTTTCTCTCTCTCTCTCTTTCTCTCTCACTCTCTTTCTCTCTCTTTCTCTCTCTCTCTCTCTCTCTCTCTCTCTCTCTCTCTTCAAAGAATTGCTCAGAGATGTGTTGTTTATGAAGCTAAGGTAATGATGCTTTTTTTTCTAAATTATTTTGATCAAGGTTATGATAATTTTCTTCATCTAATCAAGACATATTAACGGTTTTACTAAGTCCATATGTGGTTGTACGTATCTGAGAGAGAGAGAGAGAGAGAGAGAGAGAGAGAGAGAGAGAGAGAGAGAGAGAGAGAGAGTAAACGTTTTGTACTCTCCATATGTAGTTACAAATTTGTGTTTGTGTGTGTGTGTGTGTGTGTGTGTGTGTGTGTGTGAGAGAGAGAGAGAGAGAGAGAGAGAGAGAGAGAGAGAGAGAGATAAACATTTTGTCCATCCACATGTGATTGTACATTTGTGAGTCTGAGAGAGAGAGAGAGAGAGAGAGAGAGAGAGAGAGAGAGAGAGAGAGAATAAACGTTTTGTACCATCCACTTGTGATTGCCCTTTTGTGTGAGAGAGAGAGAGAGAGAGAGAGGCCCGGCCCAACAACGTAAACACCATTAAAATGGTGATATGGAGATGGTCTCTTCAAATGACTTTATTTCCCTGATGGCATTCAAATTTATTCATGGCGCTTAGCTCGGTCTGCCAGTTCCCAAGGTATGTCAAATCCCCAGTAAACCCCCACCCCACCCACCCACCCTTCTTATCTTTTTTTTAGAGAGAGAGAGGGGGGGAGGGTGAGAGAGGTAGTCAACGTTTTGTAATAAATCTGCATTTTCTAATGATTCCACATGTGGTTTATGCATATATTTAGAGAGAGAGAGAGAGAGAGAGAGAGAGAGAGAGAGAGAGAGAGAGAGAGAGAGAGAGAGAGTGCTTTTTTGTAGTAAGTTCACGCGTGGTTATACATTTATATTAGGGAGAGAGAGAGTAAATTTTTGTACTGAGTTCACTCGTGATTATACATTTATGAGAGAGAGAGAGAGAGAGAGAGAGAGAGAGAGAGAGAGAGAGAGAGAGAGAGAGAGAGAGACAGTCAAACTTTTGTACCGGGCCCCATGTGCATAAACAGTTATGAGAGAGAGTGAGAGACATATTTAACTATATTTGTACCACGTCTAAATTTGGTTACCCATTTATGAGAGAGAGACATATTTAACTATTTGTACCGCGTCTAAATTTGGTTATCCATTTATGAGAGAGAGAGAGAGAGAGAGAGAGAGAGAGAGAGAGAGAGAGAGAGAGAGAGAGAGAGAGAGAGCTCCGCCCAAACACCCCCCTTCAACCTTAATGTTATTTTGATGGCATTCATGACGAACCCATCAATGACACTCATGGGAATCTAATAAGCAGCAATTCCTTATTGACCAGCCACCTGACGTTCAAGGCCAACGCTGATGAGATGAGGTTATTAATGGGAGCAATGCGAAACGTTTGTCTAAAGCTTTTGCCACCCTTCAGACGTTTATGTGGATTTTGATTGAGCAAGATTTAGCAGCCAGTTTCGTCCATTAGGTTTCGGGAAAAGTTGCAAAACGTTTGTGGTGACTTTGAAAGAGCAAGATTTTGCTACCCATTTCGTCCATCAGAGAAGTTGCAAAACGTTTTGGGGGACTTTGAAAGAGCAAGATTTAGCGACCTATTTCGTCCATTAGAAAAGTTGCAAAACGTTTTTGGTGACTTTGAAAAAGAGCAAGATTTAGCAACCTATTTTGTCCATTAGTTTTCGGGAAAAGTTGCAAAACGTTTTTGGTGACTTTGAAAAAGAGCAAGATTTAGCAACCTATTTTGTCCATTAGTTTTCAGTTTTTGGTGACTTTGAAAGAGCAAGATTTAGCAACCAATTTCGTCCAACAGTTCTCAGGAAAGGTAGCAAAACGTTTCTATATAAATATTCAAACGTTTTTGGTGATCTTGAAAGATTAAAGATTTAGCAACCAATTTCGTCCAATAGTTCTCAGGAAAGGTAGCAAAACGTTTCTATATGAATATTCAAACGTTTTTGGTGATCTTGAAAGCCAGAGATTTAGAACCCAATTCTGTCCATTCCTTCTCAGTTAAGAAGGGAAATGCCATTTTCCTCTCATTAAAACTTCTCCTCGCTATGTTTTTTCATCCGACTTAGTGTTATACTTTGGAGAAAAAAACAAGAGACTAGTCGCCTTCAGGATGAAGTATATCAAGATAGGATGAAGTATATCAAGAGAAAAAGTTAGATCAACACGGCGAATGCGGGCACGCTCAGTGCGTAGGCTTACAAAAAATAGAAAGTAGTTGGGGAAAACTTTATCAACTGCGTCAGTTCAGGCGAAAGTTAGCGC
>NC_089786.1:645000-685000 GCF_040412425.1 Macrobrachium rosenbergii
ATACCTTGTCACCAGTTGCATTACCCTTTATAAAAATAAACAAGTAGTTCGGCGCAGTCTCGAGTTTTCTGTACAGCTTATAATCAAGGCCACCGAAAATAGATCTATCTTTCGGTGGCCTCGGTATAATGCTGAACGAACCGCAACCCATGAAACTTTAACCAAGGCCCGTCACCAGGCATTACCCTTTACAAAAATAAACAAGAGATTCGGCGCAGTCGAGTTTTCTTTACAGTTCAAGGCCACCGAAAATGGATCTATCTTTCGGTCATCTCGGCCGCGGCCATGAAACTTTAAAAGGCCTAAATCAAACTAAAAATCAAATAAAAACTAATGAGGCTAGAGGGCTGCAATTTGGTACGTTAGATGATTGGAGGGTGGATGATCAACATACCAATTTACAGCCCTCTAGCCTGAGTAGCTTTTAAGATCTGAGGGCGGACAGAGAAAGTGCGGACGGACAGACAAAGCCGGCACAACAGTTTCCTTTCCGGAAAACTAAAACTCAGAATTAACAGGTTCCACGAAAGAAGCGACATTCAAACGGCACAAGCATCATGATTCTGAGAAAGTTTTTGGGAACGTAATCTTGCCCCGATCAGCAAAGAACGATCTTAACACACTGCAGCATTTGAACAAAGGGAATCGAATCCCTTATCAAATAAACGAGCCATTTCAGTATTTCAAACCCTTTTCCTCTCTCTCTCTCTCTCTCTCTCTCTCTCTCTCTCTCTCTCTCTCTCTCTCTCTCTCTCTAGATCAAGAGGTTTTAAATGCGCGCATTAACATAAAGCAGCCATTTGCATTTTGGGAAACTCTCACATTACTTTCATTCCGTTGTCTCTCTCTTTGTACTGAAGTGTTTTATATTTTGTTATGTTAATTATATTGTACAGTATGATTACAGGTGTGTGTTCCCGTTGAATGTTGTCTTATCTATCTATGCATCTCTCTATGAATTCTTGTATATACTCTTCTTAAATGTTACCTTATTCATCTGTCTATATACCTCTCCATCAATCTACGAATTCTTGTATATATTTTATCTATCTTTCTATCTATCTATCTATCTACCTGTCTATCTATCTATCTAAGAATTCTTGTATGTATTCTTCTTAAATGTTACCTTATCCATCTGTCTATATATCTATCAATCTATGAATTCTTGTATATATTTTATCTATCTATCTATCTATCTATCTATCTATCTATCTATCTATCTATCTATCTATCTATCTGTCTATGAATTCTTGTATATATTCTTCTTAAATGTTACCTTATTCATCTGTCTATATACCTCTCTATCAATCTACGAATTCTTGCATATATTTTATTTATCTATCTATCTGTTTATCTGGTATCTAAGAATTCTTGTATATATTCTTCTTAAATGTTACCTTATCTATTTATATATCTCTCTATCTGTCTACGAATTCTTGTATATATTTTATCTGTCTATTTATCTGTGAATTTTTATCACTTACACACTTGTAGCTTTTTTGTATTCACAAATTATTAAGCAATGAATAATGCTTAATATCGAATTCACCATACCTTGAAAATAACTTACACACGTAGGGAATTATAATTTGCAAGTGCTTCTGGGCTGGTCAGGTTTCGAACCGTTGCCTGGTTCAGAAACAGTGAGAGAGAGTGACTTTGACCACTCAGTTAATTCCCTTTTGAATGTTAAGTTTACCCATAGTGAATGGAGTTTGGGATATGTAATATAGATTGTGGTGCATACAAGGTGTTGCGATAGTGCAGTATTGTGGTATATAGTGCAGTATTGTGGTATAGTACAGTATCGTAGCCAGTTACTTCCTGAGGGGCTGGGGTCGGGTATGATATTTCTTGCAACCTTCCATGATTCTTACTTGATGTTCGCGAAAATAATGAAATGTAGAAGTGACAAAAAAGTCGATTGTCATATTAATTCTTCTGTTCATCAAAGGCGAGTTACATTTGTTTATTTTCATATCTATATTTTATTCCGTAACCACTCAACGAATCTCGTCGGACGCAGTTCAAAAGAAATCATTGTCAGTGATGTAGACGATAATGGCATTCCAGGAATGTTTGTTATCGGGTCTTGTGTTTATTTAGAACCAGCAATGCATCATTAACAAAACAAAGAGGAAAAAAGAACGTGCTGATTAATTAGAAGCATAAAGCGTATAGCGATTAATCTTCGCTCGCAGGGGAAACGAAAACAGTTTCACCAGATGCTCACAAACCCCGTAGTTTTATGACTGGTCAGAATGAATCAGTTTAACCACAATGTCTCCACTTTCTTTGTCCCATTTTTAGCACAGTTTCAACAATGCAATCGACGTGAAACGAGGTGATTAATACTGTAGTTAATGTTGAGAGGTAAATAAAGTGTTGTCTTGAAATTAAATGTCATTAGTAATAGCTATAACATCACTTGCGTCCAAGTTTAGGGTTTATTGATAAAGTTAAGTATACCTTAGTTTAACCAGACCACTGAGCTGATTAACAGCTCTCCTAGGGCTGGCCCGAAGGATTAGACTTATTTTACGTGGCTAAGAACCAGTTGGATACCTAGCAACGGGACCTACAGCTTACTGTGGAATCCGAACCACATTATAGCGAGAAATGGATTTCTCTCACCAAAAATAAATTCCTCTTATTCTTCATACTAGAAATAAATTCTTCTTATTCTTCATACCAGAAATAGATTCCTCTTATTCTTCACTGGCATGTCGGAGAATCGAATGCGGGCCCAGCAGAGTGCTAGCTGAGAACGGAGCCCACTCTCCCAACGAGGAACTGAAAGTTTGGGATTAATTCATAGAAAGAGTAATTTTAGTTTTATGCTTAATTTTGGCACGCTTGTCGTTGCATTGGCAAAACTGATCAGTGTTTCGTCTGCTCAGTGTTCGGATGACCACCAAATGATAGAAAGACCAAAGCCATTAGGGTATCTGCTGGAGGAGGCCTGTCCTGAAAATCGTTACTCACTTTAGGATGGTGAGGCACTTGCCAAAAGGTATTGCCATATGCCGTACTCTTGCCTTCATGAATAATACAGCAGTTTTGTAAAGCTCATCCTTGGGTCGAGTCGGTAGAGTTGTGGCCTTGCACTCGCTAGGTCCGAGTTCGACTCTCCGGCCGGCTAATGAAGAGTTAGAGGAATTTATTTCTGGTGATAGAAATTCATTTCTCGCTATAATGTGGTTCGGATTCCACAGTAAGCTGCAGGTCCCGTTGCTAGGTAATCAGTTGGTTCTTAGCCACTTAAAATAAATCTAATCCTTCGGGGGCCAGCCCTAGGAGAGCCGTTAATTAGCTCAGTGGTCTGGTTAAACTGAGGTATACTTAACTTGACTGTTTCTCATTCTTGTATCTGCCACCATCTCGGGTACTATTTGCTAAAGAGGTAACTGAACAGCATGTGCCTTTAACACTCCATATCACAAGCTCTTCATGCCAACTTACTTGAAAGGCACCGTATTTGGAGATCGCAGAAGAGAAATTAGTTGTTCATCGGTCCACTAAGGGTTTAAGGATCACGCAAACACACACACACACACACATACGCTTCCTGCAGAGATCCTTTAGTGGAAATCCTCTTCGGCTATCGAGCGATGGCCACAACACCTTAGGTTCAAGAACAATGATAATTCCCCCATCAACCGGAGAGCGATTGTGCGAACCTGGGATTACTCATACGTATTGCTCGCCTGGGCAGCTCTAATAACCATTAAGGCTGGTGTGGTCGGACGTGGTGAAATATGTATCCGGATTCGCGGAGCCATTGAGGCCTTCAAAATGTGACCTAACTCTTATTCTTGTTCAGAAGATGATGAGCCCTATTCGTATGGAACAAGCCCACCACAGGGACGATTGATTTGGAATTCAAGCTTCCAAAGAATATTAAAGTCTTCATTCGAAAGAAGTAGCAGAAGGCAATAGGAAATAGAGAAAATAGAGATCAGTTATTAAAAACATAAATGAACAAATTGGTAAATAAATAGATAAGAATTTAAGTAAATTATAAAAATACAAGGGGGATTGTATTAGGGTAGCAATGCACTGCATCCTTGCTTGAACTTCTGGAGTTCTAGTTGCCTGACATCCTCAGCAGGAGACTGTTCCACAGTCCAACGGTGTGAGGAATTAAGGACCCCTCAAGGGCCTCTGGAACGGAGAAGTTCGACAGCGAGACACATTTACTGCATATTGGTGATGCTGTTCAAAGCCATTGACACGTTTAGGACAAGTATGAGCAGAAAAATGTATAACTGTGTTTGTCAATGCTTTTAACTTGTGTAGCATGTCAGTGTAGGTACCACAGCATCTGCCATCATCATATGGACTTCTTTGGCTCGCCAGCCTTTTGGGAGGAATTTCTCTTGCCAAGGGGTTCACAACCCATTACTAGGAATCAAGATAATGATCGTTAACTCGTTCTGATACCCCGGACCCGAGATCGAATACTCGGCAGGGCATCTGAAAATACTCCATTTTTTTCCTTATTTTGGTTCCAGGCTTTTTAGTGACAAGCATTGCCAAAATGTGAGGAAATCGAGAAGTTAAGGTTGTGGTTAATAAATACTACGCATGTGTCTGGTAAAAATATATATGTATATATATACAGTATATATATATAATATTTATATATATATATATATATATATATATATATATATATATATATATATATATATATATATATATATATATATATAAACATATATAATATTTATATATATTATATATATAAACATATATATAATTTATATATATTATATACATATACATATATATTTCAATAAAACACGATTGCCACTGACTCTTAGCCAGACCAGATAAAAAAATGCATAATGAACCATACGAGTTGATAATGAAATTTCTCATACAAAGAACAAAAAGAGAGAGAGAGAGAGTATTGAAGTAAGAAAAAAAAATTACCAAGGCCTGAAACTCTCAGCCCATTGAACTGAGTCTTCGAAAAGGACATTTTCTGACTCACGAAAAAAAAATCCATAACGAGAATTTTTCCACGAAAAACGAATTGGTCGTATCGAATTTGAACGGAACCGAAAAATCGTTTGAAAAATTTTGAAACGAGAAGGCTTCATACACTGAAATTAAAAGGTAAAAAAAAAAAAAAAAAAAAGTCATAAAAAATCTCAATTGTTAATTAGCGAAGCTCCTGTGATGGAATGGTTTTGGATGATGCAAAAGACGAGCCAGAATCCTGAGATTATTTGAGATGAGCCAGCCCTCAGATCCCAATGAAATGCAATTATAATGCAGATGCAGTTAGCTGCAGTTGCAGAATAAAAGGCCTGGGCCTCCGAAAAATGACTTGAATGCAACGGCAGGAATCGTCTGAGTGGTCAGAGGTGAGTTCTTAGTGCGTGCAAGGGGCTGCAATTTTGGATCGTTAGATGCAGTGGAGAACTGTTTAATTATATGGATATGTATATATATATGTGTGTGTGTTATATAATCTATTTGTTTGTTAATGTATTAACTGTTCATTTCATCAACTTAGGTTTTATATCCATGCATACATATATACGCACATACACACTCATATATAATGTATATATATATATATATAAGGTGTGTGTTTGTTTATTTATAAATGTGTATGTATGTATGCATATGTGTTTGTCTATGTGTTAGTACCAATCGTAATGAAAGAACTGTTGATATTCACACAGTTTATGTATCCAAATGTATATATATATATATATATATATATATATATATATATATATATATATATATATATATATATATATATATATGTTTATTTATTTATTTATTTATTTACTTCTTGCGTGTGGGTAGTTAAAACTATTTTTATAACCTCAGGCGTGAGCTAACCCCTTTCTCCACCTCGCGTGAAACATTTTCCCAACTTTTTCGTCCAGCAGGCAACTGCTAAGACCCAATCCTCTCACGTATATAACCAAGGCCACATGAATAACCTGCAATAGCTCCTGCCGGAGGCGCCGAAGGTCAGCCACGACCGAAAAGAGACCGAGAAATTGGCAAACCTCCTCTGTATTCGCCTTTGGAGGTCGTCTTCGGAAGGGGAATATCCTTCTGCGGGCTCTGAAAGGCTTTAATATCGAGGTTCTCGATAAAGGCGCCTTCAGGAGACGCGATGTGAATCTTCTGTGGGTTCTGAGATGCCTTATTTATTGGGAGATGACGCGAAATGAAACTTCTGTTGGTTCAAAAATACCTTATTTATTGGGAGATGACGGGAAATGAATCTTCTGTGGGTTCTTGAATGCCTTATTTATTGGGAGATGACGTGAAATGAATCTTCTGTGGGTTCTTGAATGCCTTATTTATTGGGAGATGACGTGAAATAAATCTTCTCCTGTGGGTTCTGAAATGCCTTATTTATTGGGAGATGAAGTGAAATGAATCTTCTCCTGTGGGTTCTGAAATGCCTCATTGATTGGGAGATAACGTGAAATGAATCTTCTTCTGTGGGTTCTGAAATGCCTTATTGATTGGGAGATGACGTGAAATGAATCTCCTGTGGGTTGTGAAATGCCTTATTTATTGGGAGATGACGTGAATGAATCATCTGTGGGTTGTGAAATGCCTTATTGATTGGGAGATGACGTGAAATGAATCTCCTGTGGGTTCAGAAATGCCTTATTTATTGGGAGATGGCGTGAAATGAATCTCCTGTGTGTTGTGAAATGCCTTATTGATTGGGAGATGACGTGAAATGAATCTTCTTCCCGGAATGGAATAGAATATAGAGTTTGGGGGTTCCAAAATGGCCAAATGAATCTGTGGGACCTTATTGATTGGGAGATGACATAGCAACAAGATGGAAGAAATGTGACGTGACTGGAGGGACAGTAAAAGGAATGGGCGACCAACGCGTTTTATACGCGTTAGGTTTTTGAGTTTTGAGACAAAGGAAACTCGTCTGGGGTGTCCTCGCGTCTGCCTTCAGGCTGTGCAGCAGCTGACGCCGGCTGCGAACAGGGCTGTGGTGCTGTGCCATAGGTGTCAGCATTTGCAATCGGCTAGCTCTCTCTCTCTCTCTCTCTCTCTCTCTCTCTCTCTCTCTCTCTCTCTCTCTGTCAGCAGCTCTGGGAGGTTGGATAATTGCTCTCTCTCTCTCTCTCTCTATCTCTCTCTCTCTCTATGTCAGCAGCTCTGGGAGGTTGGAATAATGCTCTCTCTCTCTCTCTCTCTCTCTCTCTCTCTCTCTCTCTCTCTCTCTCTGTCAGCAGCTCTGGGAGGTTGGATAATTGCTCTCTCTCTCTCTCTCTATCTCTCTCTCTCTATGTCAGCAGCTCTGGGAGGTTGGAATAATGCTCTCTCTCTCTCTCTCTCTCTCTCTCTCTCTCTCTCTCTCTCTCTCTCTCAGCAGCTCTGGGAGATTGGATAAATGCTCTCTCTCTCTCTCTCTCTCTCTCTCTCTCTCTCTCTCTCTCTCTCTCTCTCTCTCTCAGTGTCAGCGCTCTGGGAGGCTGGATTAATGTCTCTCTCTCTCTCTCTCTCTCTCTCTCTCTCTCTCTCTGTCAGCAGCTCTGGGAGGTTGGGTATAAATGTGTGAGTGAAACGAGACGTGGCGAGATTGAAAGAGATATAGAGACTCGGGGAGAAAGAGAGAGAAATGAGAGTTAGAGAGAGAGAGATGGAGATGGAGACAAAGGCGTTGAGAGAGAGAGAGAGAGAGAGAGAGAGAGAGAGAGACATGTGTGTGTGTGCATATTCCTGCTATGGATGCCACTGACACAGGTTAGGATGAAGAGGTGCGGGGACGGGGGAGGGGGTAACCGTTAGCTCATGCTCGATGAGTGAGGTGGAGGAGAGAGGAGGAGAGTTGGTGGAGGAGGAGGAGGACGAGGAGGAGGAGGGAGGAAGTTTGCGGGCGTCTCTCTCTCTCTCTCTCTCTCTCTCTCTCTCTCTCTCTCTGTACTTCCCATCAGTGCCAGTCTAACCCAGGACCCGGCAGACGACAGATCTCCGCCGCGCATCTCCGCGTGCGCTTACAGAAGCGCCTCAGCGCTCCGGTCCGCTTCGGGAGTATAAATCGTCCCCTCGCGCGCGCGCGCGCTCGCGCGCGAGGCACTGTACTGTAACCTGAGGAGGAAAACACACACACAAAAAAAAGCGTAGTCTATAATGTAGGCCATTTTTAAAGGGCGCCCCCTTGTGTCATCCATCTCTTAAAAAAAAGGAAAAAAAAATTCATATGGCCAGACTTTTGTTTCGCGTTCTGGGGTAAACATTCAGTTTTTTTTTTTTTTCTCTCCCCCGGAATTGTTATTTTTCCGAACCGTCGCCGATCTGAGCGGAAGTGCCGTTGGTCGTGTAAATAAAGAACTGATTTTTAATATTCTGTATATGAAAACTGATCTAAATTCCTGTCCATTCAATCATCCCTCCAAAATTGATACGATTGAAAAGGCTGATTTCTTTTGTGATGATCTGAAATCCCGTAATTCCATTTGTAATCAACTCCGATGGATTAATTGCCCGTGGAAATTGATGATGATGATGATGATGATTTAGGCATTCTACGCCACAGCCTACTGGGAGGACGGTTTCGTTGAAGGAGAGAAAATTAAGAACTAGCTGTCTCTCATTTTATATATATATATATATATATATCATTGTCTCTCTCTATATATATCTCTCGTTGAAAAGATATGATCAGGTAAGTTGATTTAATAATTGAGCCTTCGATTTGTTGTTAAATTATCTCAGGAACCTCAGTGTTTATCTGTTGAATCTAAATCATTTTCATTTCATGATTTTATCGTAGTGACTTGATTTGATTATTCGAAGTTTATCTCATCTCATAATTATATTTCAGTCTGCGTGACTGAACCAAAGAAGAAAGGTATTATTGATGTTTTCTTTTAATTTTTCGTCATTTGCTGAATGGGTCATAATATACTTTTTTATCAGAAATATATTTGCATAATTTTTCAGTGGTTTTCAGAATAATTAGTCTCATATTTTTATCTATTTGTTTTAATTTATTAATTAATTTTCTTTTTAATAAGTGGTATCTCTTCATTCTGTATTTCCCGTTACCTCCTCTGACTCTCTAATGAACGCCATATTCTTTGGAAGCTTCAGAATTTCGAGTCAGTGGCCCCTTTGGTGGGCTTGTTCCATATGAATAGGGCTCATCTTCTGAATAATAATAATAATAATAATAATAATAATAATAATAATAATAATAATAATAATAATAATACTCTTTGGAAGTTTGAATTTCAAGTCAGTGGCCCCTTTGGTGGGCTTGTTCCATATGAATAGGGTTCATCTTCTGATTAATAATAATAATAATAGTAATAATAATAATTATCAATGTCCGATAATTTATTTTGGGATAGTTATTACGCTAATGATAATTGTATAGCCTTTTAAAATATGGAAGTTATTATCATTAATCTTTTAACAAATGCCTCATTAGGTACTTTTGTCAATTCAAAGGCGTCGATACTCTGTTCCAATATGGCGCCTTGTACAGAGATTATATAATATATATATATATATATATATATATATATATATATATATATATATATATATGTGTGTGTGTGTGTGTGTGTGTGTGTGTGTGTGTTATGTGTGTGTGTGTGTGTGTGTGTGTGTGTATAAATGCCACACTCGTGTGGAGCCAACTTCTGAGCAACAAACAGTCCACCAGAATCTGTATCTAATTCATCAGAGCTCCAGGCTCAACAAAGAGGACGAGAGAAACTTCTATACAATAGAACTCTTTCTATGATGCTCTATGATGCTCTGCGGTGCTCTATGGGGGATCTGAACAACATCCGGATTGTCCTCTTAAAGACAATGCGTCAAGGCTGACCTCATTCCAGGGTTGTGGGTCGTTGATGATGACCTTGTCCCCTCCAAGTCCGGGTTGTTGGGAGGCGGGGGCGGGGATTGCGGGGGGGGGGGAGGAGTGATAAGGTCCTTTTCACAGTCAGAAGGTATTCGATTGTGTCCGTCGTTCAAATGGGCAATTAGCTGCGTTTGTGTGATTGGCGCGCCTAATTGGGCAATTTTAGTGTATGCGTCTTCTTCGACCAGTTGCCTGCTTCCGATTTTTTTACTTGGCGTATGTTTGGGAGTGGTTAGATCCACGTGGGGAGTTGGAAAAATAATTCTAGTTTTCACAAGGTTTACGTAAAAAAATGCTTATGATTTTCAGAAGGTTTACGTAAAAAATGTTTGTGATTTTCACAAGGTTTACGTAGAAATTGCTTATGATTTTCACAAGGTTTACATAAAAATGCTTATGATTTTCACAACTTCTGCGTAGAAGATGCTTATAGTTTTCACAGCGTCTAAGAAAAAAATGCTTATGATTTTCGCAAGGTCTACGTAAAAATGCTTATGATTTTCACAAGGTCCAGGTAAAAATGATTATGATTTTCACAAGGTCTACGTAAAAATGTTTATCATTTTCATAAGGTCTACGTAAAAATGCTTATCATTTTCACAAGGTCACCGTGAAAAATGCTTATAATTTTCAAAACGTCCACAAAAAAATGCTTATGATTTTCACAACGTCCATAAAAAATGCTTATAATTTTCACAAGGTCTGCGTACAACATGCTTATAATTTTCACAAGGTCTACGTACAACATGCTTATAATTTTCACAAGGTCTACGTAGAAAACTCGTATAATTTTCACAAGGTATGCAAAAAATGCTTATGATTTTCACAAGGTCGCCGGTCCAAGTGAAAAATGCTCCAAATCACAAGGTTCACGTGAAATATGCTCTTACTTTTCACAAAGTTGACGTGAAAAATGCTCCCAACTTTCACAAGGTTCACGTGAAAAATGCCCCTAACTTTCATAAGGTCTGCGTGAAAATACTAACTTTCACAAAGTTCATGTGAAAAATACTCCAAACTTTCACAAGGTTCACGTGAAAAATACTCCTAGATTTCTCAAGTTTCACGTGAAAAATACTCCTAACTTTCACAAGGTTCACTTGAAAAAGTTTCTAAATTTCACAAGGTTCGCATGAAAAATACTCCTAACTTTCACAAGGTTCACATGAAAATACTCCTAAATTTCTCAAGTTTCACGTGAAAAATATTCCTAACTTTCACAAGGTTCACGTGAAAAATGCTCCTAACTTTCACAAGGTTCACGTGAAAAATGCTCCTGACTTTCACAAGGTTCACGCGAAAATTACTCCTAACTTTCACAAGGTCCACGTGAAAAATACTCCTAACTTTCACAAGGTCCACGTGAAAAATACTCCTAACTTTCACAAGGTTCACGTGAAAAATGGGAAAATGCACCTTATTCTGAAAAGGTTCACGTGAAAAATACGCCTGATTTTCACCAGGTTCACGTGAAAAAATACACCAAATTCTCAAAAGATCCACGTGAAAAATAAAAGAAAATTCTCCTAAAATTCACAAGGCTGGTTCACGTAGAAAATACACCTGATTTTCGCAGGTTCCACACAAAGAATTTAAATGACCTGAAATTCATGCGCTCCACGTGAAAAAATGCTCGTAATTTTAAATGAGGTTCACGTGAAAAATGGAAAAACCTAATTTTACAAGTTTCACGTGGGAATTCACGTGAGAGATGCTCCTAATTTTCAGTGAGGTTCACGTGAAGATGGAAAACCTAGTTGTAAACTTAACACGTGGAAACTCACGTGAAAATGCTCCATGTTTCCACAAGGTCCACGTGAAAAATGAAAAACCTAATTTTTACAGGTTTCACGTTGAAATTAACGTGAAAATGCTCCTGATTTCCACAAGGTCTACGTGAAAATGGAGAAAAACCTAATACTTACAAGTTTCACGTTGAAATTCACGTGAAAATGCTCCTGATTTCCACAAGATCTACGTGAAAAATCACCCGAAAAATGGAAATTCACAATATTCACGTGGAAAACGCGTGAAAAATTCTAATTTCCACAAGGAATTATGAAAGAAATATCTCCCAATATTTGCAAGAAAAATCCATTAGACCATTCTTGTAGTTTATACATTTTCCAATGAATAATTCAAAGTTTATATATTTTCCAATGGATACTTCAAAGCTTAAACAGTTTCCAATGAATAATTCAAAGCCCAGGAGGCGTTCATACCAAAATGGCTAGAAGGGCGACCCGATATTAAAAAGTGGGACACAGCTGTGACGTGACGATTCGATACAAGTGAAAAATGCGCCGAAGTTTTCTGTACAGCATATAATCACCGAAAATGGATCTATCTTTCGGTGGTCTCGGTTTAATGTTGTATGAGCCGCTGCCCATGAAACTTTAACCAGAAACACGATTATGGCTAACTTTAACCTTAAATAAAATCAAAACTACTGAGGCTAGAGGTCTGCAATTTGGTATGTTTGATGACTGGAGGGTGGATGATCAACATACTAATCCGCAACCCTCCAGCCTCAGTAGTTTGTAAGATCTGA
Source organism: Macrobrachium rosenbergii (assembly GCF_040412425.1). Lineage (NCBI taxonomy): Eukaryota > Metazoa > Arthropoda > Malacostraca > Decapoda > Palaemonidae > Macrobrachium > Macrobrachium rosenbergii. The sequence goes on from NC_089786.1 coordinate 657,438, forward strand.
GGGCGGACAGGAAAAAGTGCGGATGGACAGACAAAACCGGCACAATAGTTTTCTTTTACAGAAAACTAAAAATGTAGATTTTTGCACTGGTAACAGTTAATGAATTGCATGTTTGATTAATGCAGATGTTTCGGTACGCTTTGGATTGTGTGGGTAGATGTGAGACACTGTTTACCAATTGATTTTTCCTTCAGACCTGGTTATAGTTTGTGGTTGTAAATATATATGTATATATAAATATATATATACATAAACACACACACCTGAATGCAAACAGCAAGATAAGAATCACTGTCAACAAACATCATTATAAAAAGAAATATTATTCCAAGTCTCAATAATTTTATTGCCCAATGAAAGAATATTCTACAACAAAATCAGTAGAAAAAAGCTAAGCGAAAACACTTGAATATAATTAGGCATCATTAATTTTTTTCGTATTATTTTTTTCTATATTTGCACAACTGATGCAGAACCTGCTTTGTGAAAGAGTGGCTGTTTTTTTAAACGAATCAAACTTGTAATTACTCTGCTCCGGGTTAAACGATCATAATAATAATATAATATTTTATTATCGTCGCTCACAAAATCGAAGTTCATTAGTAATGGCAAAGCGAATATAATGATTTGTTTACTTGTCTATATTTTATATTTTTTTCTTTAATAACTGGTACAGCAGTTAATTGCTTTACGCCCAACGCTACTGAATACAAAAGCCTATTACTGTACTCGTGGAGCTATGCAGATATTTTGTTGTATTCTTTTCTGTCTAATTACAGAAAAGTGAAATATTGTATAACTGAATTAACAAGTAAGAATTGCGCCGAAGAAATTTTTCTGTACAGCCGCTACAGCGTATAATCAATGCCACCGAAAACAGATCTATCTTTCGGTGGTCTCGGTGTAATGCTGTATGAGCCGCGTCCCGTGAAACTTTAACCACGGCCCCTTGGTGGTCTATCCTATGTCGTTGCCAGAAGCACGATTATGATTAACTTTAAGCTTCAATAAAATGAAAACTTTTGAGGTTAGAGGGCTGCAATTTGGTATGTTTGATGACTGGAGGGTGGATGATGAACATACCAATTTGCAGCCGTCTAGCCTCAGTAGTTTTCAAGTGCTGAGGGCGGACAGAAAAAGTGCGGACGGAATAAAGTGCGGACAGAAAAAAGTGCGGACAGAATAAAGTGTGGAAGGACAGACAAAGCCGGCACAATAGTTTTCTTGTACAGAAAACTAAAAACGCAGGCGCTAATTAATAGATCAAATAGCTCCTGGGTCTGTTTAGAGAATCTCCCTAACGCTTGTATCTTCCGTCTTTTGACAGCTGATCTTGCTACGCCATGTCACGTAAACAAATCAGTCAATCAGTCACCAGCTGATGAGATCCCATTCCTTTTTTTTTTCCGAAAGTCATGTAAATATCCCCCTTATTCTCACGACTGTCGTGTAAATATCCACCTTATTCTCACGACAATCGTGTAAATATCAACGTCAAATTATCATAGTTACGTCAGTTTGGATGACACGCTGAATTGTCTGTTAAATATCCTACTTATTCTCAAGACCGTCATGTAAATATCGCTCTTATTCTCACGCCCGCCGTTTAAATATCCCACTTATTCTCACGTCAGTCGTGTAAATATCCACCTTATTCTCACGGCAGTCGTGTAAATATCAACGTCAAATTATCATAGTTACGCCAGTTTGGATGACACGCTGAATTGCCTGTCAAATATCCCACTTATTCTCACGACCGTCATGTAAATATTCCTCTTATTCTCACGACCGTCGTGGGAATATCCCACCTATTCTCACGACCGTCGTTTAAATATTCACCTTATTCTCATGACCGTCATTTAAATATCCACCTTATTCTCACGACCGTCGTGTAAATATCCACCTTATTCTCACTACCGTCGTGTAAATATCAACGTCAGGTTATCACAGTTACGTTACAGTCAAGTGTGGCTGACACACTGACTGGTAGAGATCAGATTTGGAGGCCATGACGTGTTTGTTATTAACCGACTAAGTGAATTGTTATTTCCACGGTACCTGAAAATTCGGAAGTAGGTCAAGGTCACGGGATGGTGACCTACTCCCTACCCCCCCCCATCCCCAGGGTTTCTGCCTTTGGATTATCCCTCTGAATAATAATAATATAATAATAATAATAATAATAATGATAACTTGAGGTTTAATCCCTTTAATGTTTCACCTGTAGAAGTGGTTATCGTACAAACAAAGATATATATATATATATATATATATATATATATATATATATATATATATATATATATATATATATATATATATATATATATATATATATATATATACTGTATACATATTAACGTTATTTATATTTCATATATGTATATATACAGTACACATATACAGTATACATTAATGGACACATTTACACTGTAATTATTGCCATGAACGCATTAACATATTTAATCTCTTTATGCCCTTCCATCTTCGCATCAGTTTAAACAGGGAAACCTTGAATCCCAAAAAGAAATAAATGGAGAAGCAAATTCTCTCCTTGTGAGATTCAATTCAAACCCGCGCCGAACGCAGGACTTAATTTACCCTTTAAATAGAAAAGGATTTTGTAACTTTTCCACTTTGACCTTCTGCCAAAAGGAGATATACTTATCCTGCAATAGCTGGTCTTACAATAGCATTGCAGGACGCTTTACGCCTTGTCGGCGAATCTAAAAGGCGGCAAAATATTACGGTGGAATTTCAGGGATTTACCACAATGCTTTTGAAGTAATACAGGACTCGCTGTAATATCTCTTCTTTCTGTATTCCCTGTGACCTTCTGTAACTTCCATCCTTTGGAAGGTTGAATAATAATAATAATAATAATAATAATAATAATAATAATAATAATAATAATAATTCTGGAGCATGGTGTTGGAATGAAAGAGCAGGAAATATTTCTCATCTTTTTTATATATAGAATAAAAATTAATTTTCAGTTTTAATCTCGTATTGTTTTTTAACACACACACATATACACACACACACACACACATATATATATATATATATATATATATATATATATATATATATATATATATATATATATATATGTATGTGTGTGTATATATATATATGTTAATCTATATATATATATATATATATATATATATATATATATATATATATATTTAGTCTATATAAATTATATATATATTATATATTTATATATATATATATACGTATATATGTTTATAGATAGTTAGATAGATAGATATTAAGACAGACAGTTATAGATATCTATAAAAATATATCCATTGAAAACACAATAAAGTAATCAAGAATAAAAAAAAATCAACATGAATCTTATTATCATTTACTGAAGGTCACACATTCCCACCACCGATACCACCTGCCCCCTCCCCCCCTCATTCCCCCTTCAAAAAAAAATAATGAACCCAACCGCCCCCGTCAAGGCTAAAATTTTACCCTCACCTGCCCCTCCCAAATTACTCACCTGGTCATAATGAAACTGTATGGGAAACTAACATAAGTAAAAAATAGTTTTCTGTACAGCGTATAATCAAGGCCACCGAAAATAGATCTATCTTTCGGTGGTCTCGATATAATGCTGTATGAGCCGCGGCCCATAAAACTTTAACCATGGCCCGGTGGTGGCCTCTCATATCGTTGCCAGATGCACGACTATGGCTAACTTTAACCTTAAATAAAATAAAAATTACTGAGGCTAGAGGGCTGCAATTTGTTATGTTGGATGATTGGAGGGCGGATGATCAACATACCAATTTGCAGCCCTCTAGCCTCAGCAGTTTTTAAGATCTGATGGCGGGCAGAAAAAAGTGCGGACAGATAGACAAAGCCGGCACAATAGTTTTCTTTCACAGAAAACTAAAAAAAAGAGCAATAATTATCCCTCCACGTATATACGTTTTCTGGGCAAATGTTTTAATACATTTGCGACAGGTGTGTGTGTGTGTGGGGGGGTGGAGGTGTCTGGTGTGTGAAAAGGTACACCTGTACAAAAGTCTAACCCAAGTGTGGTCTACCTTGTACTGAGTGGAACAATTGTTGCCACACCTGTGGGAACAGGTAATTAGCGTGGAAAATAAATGAACGAGTTATATGTATATAATTTTTATATATATAATATGTAGGAGTGTTTGTGTATATAGATGCTGTGTGGGAGTTGTGTATGAGAACTAGATTAGATCAAAGATGGCTATTGTTGCCCAAACGCCCACAGACATAACACCCCTTTTGCTACAAGAATAAAAAGAAAAACTGTTTAAAAAATCATGAACAGTGAGATCTAGGGCAGTTGCTACTTTATAAATATCAGCAGCCGCTTTATAAATATGAGCGGACCGGTTTGTTACAAATTTCAGTCGTTGATGGAGAATAAAGGACAAAAATGTAACCTTTAAGGAAAGGTAAAACTGATTATCAGGGATTGTTTGAAAGAGTTATAGGGGTGATGGAAAAAAAATATTTGATAAATATTTGATATTTAAATATTTGATAAATATTTAAATATTTGATATTTAAATATTTAATAAATATTTAAATATTTTATTAATATTTGAATATTGATAAATATTTGAATATTTGATAAATATTTAAATATTTTATATTTAAATACTTGATAAATATTTTATAAATATTTAAAAGTCACACGAAGTATTAAAAGCGGAAACGATTAAATTGTTGAAAGTAAAAAAGTGAAAACTAATCATTTTAAATTTTTAAAAAATGAAAAATAAAACAACCAATCAAAATCATGTTAGACTGTTTTTACCTTAAAAACCTATGATTATTTATTATGAGAAATGTATAAAAAACTTTAAAATTATTTTGAAAGATGCATAGGTTATCAACCCTTTAAAACCAAAGAGGATAACGTAATTTAAGTTGTTAAATTTTATTAAAAAGAGAAAAAGATATGAATTTTTTTTAAACCAAAGAGGATAACGTAATTTAACTTGTTAAATTATATAAAAAATAGAAATGATTATCAACCTTTTAAAACCAAAATGGCTAACGTACTTTAACGAGTTAAATTATATAAAAAGAGAAAAAGCTATCAGTCCTTTTAAACCAAAAAGGATAACGTAATTTAATGTGTTGAATTATATATATAAAAAGGTAAATTATCAACCATTCAAAGCATAAAAAGGCTAACATGTTAAATTTCATAATAAAGAAAAAAGCTATAAAATTTTTAAACCAAAAAAGCCAACGTAATGTGCGTTCAATTTTACAGAAGAAGGAAAGTTTTATCACCCCATTAAAAACAAAGCATTAAAGAATTTTTCAAAAGACGCCCATCTCTTATTTAAAAATTTTTTTAAAAGTCTTTCACCTCTTATTTAAAAAAAAAAGTACAATATTGGAACGTCTCACCACCACCGTTCCACCAGCTCCATCGTAGGAGAGTAACTTGCAATTCGGATCTAAGGACTGACCTGTCTCCTATTCCCTGAAGATGAGGCAGGCTTCAGAAACTTCTTCTTGAATACGAATTGCCTGAGATGGACGGCTCGTCAAAAGGGCGTCTTGCATGAGATCGCCTTTGATAATCCGAAATCCCAGCTTTTGAGAAAGTGGCTGGGCGCGAAAGGGCTACCCAATTATTTCTCACCTTGTGTTTTTAGGGTTTGGGGGTGGGGGAGGTGGGGGTGGGCGTAGAGGAAGGGCTGGGAAGTTTTTGGGTAGGTTACGTAAATAGGGAGATAGATATAGGCTCATTGAGCATTTATGGGGCAGGGCGTGGTGCTAGCGGTTTCACCCCATGGATGTTTGCTGGAATCCTATATTTATTTTTCTGTCTGTCTATCCATTTCTCTCTCTCTCTGTCATATATATATATATATATATATATATATATATATATATATATATATATATATATATATATATATATATATATATATATATATATATATATATATATATATATATATATATATATATATATATAATGTCGCAGCAGGAAGGAACACAAATATACCGTTTCATTTCAAGAGGCTTATCAAATAATGGCATTGCGGATCATTGGCTTAAGACAGGCCATGCAATGAACTGGGATAAGTCAAGGATAATCTACAAGCTCAACGACCATTGGAAAAGGAATCTGCTAGAGACTGTGTTGATTAAAGCTACGTCCACCAGGAATGTTAATCCCCACCTTAGATTATCCCTTGATCCTTTGTCCCTGTCTTTTTTGTTTGAAGAACATGCTGCCTAGATTAGCAAACTGTAACCCTCCCCCCCATTCTGTGTTTGTATATAAAGCTCTGTCAACTTCTTTAGAATTCAGTGTCAACTTGAAAATGTAGAATAAACTACGGAAATACGTGTTCAGAGCCTCGGTTTTCACTCACTTTTTGATGTGGATTTTGTAATAATATATATATATATATATATATATATATATATATATATATATATATATATATATATATATATATACAGAGAGAGAGAGAGAGAGAGAGAGAGAGAGAGAGAGAGAGAGAGAGAGAGAGAGAGAGAGAGAGCAGAAAGTTCCCCAAATCAAGACACCAACTCATGTTTTTCCCCACTCAAACAATTAACATTCCATCTGTCGTTCCTTCATTTTCTACCCCAGAAAGTTCAATAATGACTTTCTGGTATCTGCCTTCGTACAAGTACTTACATATTGACATGCCTTCAAGCAACAAAGCAATAACATAGCAATGTATTTAAGCTAGATTATTTGAGCATTCAGGCATTCCACATATTTTAATAATATAGCAACTTTATTTAACATTAGATTTATTTAAGTAGTCAGGATTTCCATGTTACTGATACTGCTGATATTAAGACTGTTGTCTGTTCGAGACATTTATGTATACATTCTTCATCATGTTTATGCATATGTATATGCATATATGTCATACATGTTCATGTGTTCTTATAGTTATATGTGCATTCTTGTATGATGTATGTATGTATATATATATACATACATATATATTATATATACGTATAAAATGTATACATGTATATAATCTATATGTATGTGGCTAAAATCACTGTAGTTGATTCTCAGATAATAGACGAAAGACAAATACAATTGACTGGGACATGTTGTGGGCTCGTGTCTTGAAAAATCATTGGTCTTCAGTCACCTGCTGTTGGTAGCAGTTAGGTCAGAGGAGCACATATGGGCCTAGCAACTTGATTCTTCAAGGCTCTTTCAGAAAAAAATTAGGTAAATACACTTTGGTACCATCCACTTGGTCACACTGTTAGAAGGGGTGTTTGTAGTTTTGTATATTTTTAACCGAAAGTGTCCCAGAGAATTATGGAGGATAGAAAGGGAGAATATATGGAAATTTTGAGTGATCTGTTCGAAAATATATGTAACTTTAATGTGTAAACATTATCAACAAGGTAAGGATCTTATTACTTCGAAGAACTTTGCCCGAGAATCATACAAAAAATCACTTTAGAAGCCTCTGAGATGACAGTTCCTCACTTCTAATTAACCCCTTCTAGGGGGTAGTGCCGTCAGGGCACCTCTCTCGATGCAATGTAGGCGTTACTTAAGGTTCTTTGCAACGTCCCCAAGCCCCTAGCTACAACCCCTCTTACTGTACCACCGTTCATATTATCTCCCTTCCATCTTACTTTCCCTAACCCTCTCCTAACAATTGTTTCAGAGTGCAATTGCAAAAGATTCTCCCTCCTGTTGCATCTTTACAAAACCTTTATTCTCTGTTTTCCTTCCACCGTTGAATGACCTTGTCATCGTAGGTCCCAGTGCTTGGCCTTTGGCCTAAATTTAATTTTCCTGTTCTAAGTATCAGCTCCAGACGAATGTCTATATAAACATTGCAGTGGGAATACTGAGGATGCTTATGTCATTGCCCAACACTTGAGGGAAAGATAGACAAGATTTGATTTGGCCCTTCAAGTATTATTTATTTTTGTTTACAGAATCTCTTATCCTTTTGGGTGGGTTAATAAGTTTTCAGAGGGTCTATGAATAGAGTTCTGTAATATAGAGGTCCGCTGGTATTATAGTGGTTAGTGTCGTGTGCATGCCACTCAGATGTAACAGGTTCCTGTCTTACCCAGGGCGATGAAAAGAAAATCATCACTGGTTCTGTGTCGTGATCAGTTACTGCTGCAGTGTTAGGGGGTCTGCTGCGGTGGGAGGTTGAAACCAACATTCTTTGGAAGCTTGAATTTCAAGTCAATGGCCCCTTTGGTGGGCTTGTACCATGTGAATAGGTTTCATCTACTGAAATAATAATGAATAATGGTGCAGGTTAGATTTATGATAATTTATGTGAAGCTGGAAAACCAGCATAAATGTCGAATGTGTTTTGTGAAATATCTTTAAGATATGAAATTAACAAATGTATCATTATGCTCAATCTGCGCATTAGTAAACGAATAATAATGGAGCAAAACATTATTCAGCTAATTTTTGTATTTTTACAATTTTGTCGTCCATTCTCTCCACATGACCAAACCATCTCAAAATACTCTTATCCATTCTTAAAACCTAACCTTTTAACCATTTTTCTTTTTGTAAATCCAAATCTCTCACACCTTTGTTTCTTCTTTGTGTCATGTAATACACAAAATGTTCATCTTAACAGCTTTTAACCATTCTCTTTCATTCTCATTCAACATCAAACTTTACTTCCGTAAAGGAGAGTTGGCTCAATGGCTCAGCAATCTCCTCCCAATCTTTTGCACCCACCCTGCTACCTCCTGCTTCACCTGTACTGTGACTCACTTCTGCTCTCATACCACCATCACCTATTCCCTGTAAGGGGGGGGGGAGGTAGTACCGTTAGCTGCAACCCATTTCATTCCTTTTATTGTACCTCCATTCATATTATCTTTCTTCCACCTTCCTATCCACCTTCTCCTAACAAAGATTCCATGGTGCAACTGTGAGGTTTTCCTCCTGTTACACCTTTCAAACTTACCTACTCAGTTTCCCTTCCAGCGCTGAATGACTTCGTAGGTCCCAGCGATTCTCGATTCTTTTGTTACCTGATGACGTTACAGCTGTATTGATGTATGTCAGTCTTTGTCCTTTCGGCATAGAATATTTTACAATAGATTGCCTTTTAACACACATAAACACAAACACATAAACATACTTACACATAACACACTCAACAGTGGCCCTCTGTTGGTTATAACACAAAGGTATTTCTAGGTGTATATATATATATATATATATATATATATATATATATATATATATATATATATATATATATATATATATATATATATATATACATTAATAGCTAGATAGATAGATAGATAGTCTAATTATACACACACACTCGCACAAAAGCACCTTCCAAAGTGATGCTCTATCGATTACATCATAAGATTTATCTAGATTGTCGTGTATGGGAAGAGATAGATAGATAATAGATAGACAGAAATATCACTCTAATCATATGGGAATATTTCACAAAAGACACATGACAGTGAGAACTTCTGCAAGTAGAGATTCCCCCACGTTTCCAACCAGGGTGGAACCTTTGTGTTCTGTGCTTGGGAAAGTTGTGGAAGGTGGGGCGGTGGTTAGAGTAGGAGAAGGAGGTTGGGAGGTGCGGGGTGTTGATAGAGGAAGAAAAACCATGCAAGATAATAAATAAAAGTCGAGAGAGAGAGTACCTGCCTGTCATAGGCAACTTGACCTAGATTATGGTGACAAAAGTGTACCACCTCTCGACAGGTTTCCTCTACTTGGAAAATAAAAGGGGCACTCGAGTGCATCTAAAAAAGATGTATACATAAAATTTAACTTCACGGAGGCATAAAAAAGGTTGGTAGCCTTAATACTCCTGCCTTTGGATGCTCACGGTGGCGTAAGGCACTTTTTTTGACAGTTACGTCTGTTACGTAACTCTTGAAAAAATTAAATGGGTTTGCTGTACACTTTGTGGGTATAATGACACACAATTTTATATATATTTATATATATAATGTCATACATACATACATACATTTATACATACATACAGCCAGCCACCACTTCAAGTTGTTTCCACAAAAAGCATCCAGTTTAAACCCCCCCCCCAAAAAAAAAGAAAAACAGCCCCTAAGACTGGAAGTAATTAAGGTGGTTCCAGTAACTCCTCCGCCATAAGGTCCCAAAAGATATATTGCTGGGTTTATTAACAGCACACAGGCGCGCCAGCAATAATCAGGTTTATTAAAAAGTCTCATTAACAATGGTGGAATTGAATTTAGCCTGTTTTATTTCCCTGGAATGCCTTCGTACTGTTCTTTCTCGACTTGAGCAGTTCGTTTGAATGTTTATAAAAGCATATCTTTATTTGTTAGGCTGTTATGCACTTTTGTTGCTGATGTTTCAGAAGTACCAGTTTATTGCTGATGTTTCAAAGTGCCCGTTTATTGCTGATGTTTAAAAAATTACCATTCATTGCTGATCTTTATAAAGCGTCCTTTTATTGCTGGTGTTTCAAAGTGCCCATTTGTCGCTGATGTTTCAAAATGCCCATTTGTTGCTGATGTTTCAAAGTGCCCATTTATGACTGATGTTTATAAAGTAGCCATTTATTGCTATGTTTGATAAGCGTCCATTTATTGCTGATGTTTCTAAGTACTCATTTATTGCTGATGTTTCAAAGTACCCATTTATTGCTGATGTTTTAAAAGGTGACCATTTATTGTTGATGTTTGAAAAGTGCTCATTTATTGCTGATGTTTATGAAGTGCCCATATATTGCTGATGTTTCAAAGTGCCCATTTATTGCTGATGTTTCAAAGTGCCCATTTATTGCTGATGTTTCAAAGTGCCCATTTATTGCTGATGTTTCAAAATGCCCATTTATTGCTGATGTTTCAAAGTGCCCATTTGTTGCTGATATTTCAAAGTGCCCATTTATTGCTGTTTCAAAGTGCCTATTTTTGCTGATGTTTCAAAGTGCCCATTTATTGCTGTTTCAAAGTGCCCATTCATTGCTGATGTTTCAAAGTGCCCATTTATTGCTGATGTGTATAAAGTGCCCATTCATTGCTGAATTGCTGATGTTTCAGAGTGCCCATTTATTGCTGATGTTTCAAAGTGCCCATTTATTGCTGATGTTTCAAAGTGCCCATTTATTGCTTGCTGATGTTTAAAAAAGTGTTCATTTATTTCTGATGTTTCAGAGTGCCCATTTATTGCTGATGTTTCAAAAGTGTCTTGTTTATTGCTGATGTTTCTCCTGGTGGGGAGATAGGGCTATGCTATCAGTGCACCTCACGCGGTGCACTGTAGGCATTACTAAATGGTCCCTAGCTGCACCCACTTTTTTCAGGACTTGATATAATGTGCCTCCTTGCTTGTAACGATCAAATAATTGCACTTAATACGCTTAAAAAATTAAAGCTGCTTCGATCGAATGAAAAATAAAAACACAACGCTATAAATAACTAATCGCAGTTCAGATTCAGCGTTTCCGCGAGCGAGGAATTTTGGGAATCTTATTGTTTCGTTCACAGGAAATCTCTTCGATCTGTTAAAGGATTTTGCATCCTGTGGTTTTTATGTAACCTGTCTTTAGTTCGGATCTGTTCCTGTGTCGAGTTTTTGTATCAAAATGATCTAGATTTTTCAGGCGTGAAAAAGGGAAATATATTACGTTTTTTAGAGTTTGTAGGTGATATATTACTGAAGAGTTGGAAATCGTATGTATGTATATATATATATATTTATATTATATATATATATATATATATATATATATATATATATATATATATATATATATATATATGTATATATATATATATATATATATATATATATATATATATATATATATATATATATATATATATATGTATATGTATGTATGCATATATATATGTATATATATGAATATATATATATGTATATATATATATATATATATATATATATATATATTTATTATATTATATTTATTTATTCATATATATATATATATATATATATATATATATATATATATATATATATATATATACACACACATACATACATACATACTTTCTATACATCACACACATTCTATAAACTCTCCTACGAAGTTCTGCAATAACCCTTTGTAGTATAACTTTCCATGACCACTTTACAATTGCACAATCTTTTCTGCTCCGCGTCGCAATTTCACCACGACTTACACAATTCCGTTTCCGTCCTAATAACAGCAATAAAACAGCCATTACAGCACATGCCAACATATGCTGCTTCATCAGTACGGGCTCCCAGGCGTCCCGAGCGTGGGTGTATGTTGTTAACGAGGGAACATAGACGCTTTATAGTGAAAACTATAAATTTATTTTAGTTGAATATCATTCCAGGCTGGTGTAGACATCTTGGTATTTCAGATTTGTAAAATGTAACTGAGTCATTTTAATATTATTTTATTATTTATGTTGTTTAATGAATTATGAAAATAATAATCTATTCTGTATGTGAAGATATCCGTACGTCTGGAATAATAATAATGATAATAATAATAATAATAATAATAATAATAATAATAATTATTATTATTATTATTATTATTATTATTATTGTAATTATAATAATAATAATGATAAAAATAATAATAATAGTAATAATAATAATCATAATAAAATTATGATAATAATATTTATAATAATAGTAATTATTATTATAATGATTATATTTTTATTATTATTTTTATTACAATAATAAAAATAATAATAATAACGATAACAAAAATAGTAATAATAATAATAAATAATAATAATAATAATAATAATAATAATAATAATAATAATAATTTCTAGGAATTGTTATTATTAATATTATCATCATCATCATCATTATTATTATTATTATTATTATTATTATTATTATTATTATTTACACTTACAACACTGACGTTTATCGACATGAAAGAAAAGCATCTCTGCTTTTGAAAAGCAGGCACACCCAGTAATTACTGCCTTGAGTTGAATAACGAAGCATCTATTGAATGTTTGATGTTCCAGTGCTTTATGCTTTTATAGACTGCACATCCCTCGCGTGCTATTGAACACTTGCTTATCAGGAAGTAATTGCTTGCACTGAAGTACTTCAGTATACGTGCTTGCGGCGATGTGGCAGGATAATGTGCGGGAGTTCCTAATTTTAGTCCTCTCTCTCTCTCTCTCTCTCTCTCTCTCTCTCTCTCTCTCTCTCTCTGTGGTATAGTAGTTACTAATGAAAGTTTCCTCTCTCTCTCTGGTATAGTAAATACTAATGAAAGTCTCCTCTCTCTCTCTCTCTCTCTCTCTCTCTCTCTCTCTCTCTCTCTCTCTCTCTTTGGTACAGTAGATATAATGAAAGTCTTTCTCTCTCTCTCTCATATAGCAGTTTCTAATGAAAGTCTCTCTCTCTCTCTCTCTCTCTCTCTCTCTCTCTCTCTCTCTCTCTCTCTCTCTCTCTCTGACCTTCCACCTATCGTGTTCCCAAAGGAAATTTCTTTTCAGGTGGAAAGTATAATTATCAACTACTACTGACTACTAAGAATGTTTTTTTTTTTTCGGGTTCAGTGTTTTTCGTCAGTTGTTTGTTTTGTTTTTCATGAAATTTAAATATAAGTTGTTTTTTTTTAACATGGAAAGAATGATTAGGTATTGAAAGAGTGGGGTGATAACTTTTTTTAGGGTCGGGGAAAAGGACCTCTTGTAAGTTTGTGTATTTTTTCAGCAATTTCAGATTTGGGGGTTGAAATTATACGTGTTATTACCGTAGAGTTTTGCGTCGAAGTTTAACCCTCAATAAAAATTAACCTCAGTGCATCTCGTGCGGTGCACTGTAGGCATTACTTGAGGTCCTTTGCAGCGCGGCGGGCCTTCCTTGGGCCCCTAGCTGCAACCCCTTTCGTTCATTTTACTGTACCTCCTCTCATATTCTCTCTCCCAGCTTACTCTCCTTAACCCTCTCCTAACAATTGATTCATAGTGCAACTACTTTGAGGTGTTCCTCCTGTTACACCTTTCAAATATTTTACTGAATGACCTCATAGGCCCCAGTGCTTGGCTTTTGTCTAAATTCTATATTCAATTTAATTCAGTTCAATTAATAAATTAGATATTCTAATAGATAATGATAAAATAATTAAGATTAATTATGATTTCTCGATTTCATCAGTTAATTGTTACTTGTCCTAAAAACTTGATTATAGTTTTCACGTGATATCTGCGATTTTTAATTGTTACTTGTCCTGAAAAACGTGATTATAGTGGTCACGTGATATCTGCGGTTTTTAATTGTTACTTGTCCTGAAAAACGTGAATATAGTGTCACATGATATCTGCGGTTTTCAATTGTTACTTGTCCTGAAAAACGTGATTGTAGAGGTCACGTGATACCCGCGGTTTTTAATTGTTACTTGTCCTTAAAAACGTGATTATTGTGGTCACGTGATATCTGCGGTTTTTAATTGTTAATTGTCCTTAAAAACGTGATTATAGTGTCACGTGATATCTGCGGTTTTTAATTGTTACTTGTCCTGAAAAATGTGATTATTGTGGTCACGTGATATCTGCTGTTTTTAATTGTTACTTGTCCTGGAACACGTGAATATTGTGGTCACGTGATATCTGCGATTTTTAAGAGGTACTTGTCCTGAAGAACGTGATTATAGTTTTCACGTGATTATAGTGGTAACGTGATTTTAGTGGCCACGTGATAGCTGCGATTTTTAATTGTTATTTGTCCTGAAAAACGTGATTATATTTTTCTCGTGACGTCTGCGATTTTTCTTTCAATCTTTGATCTTCAACCACTGAAAACTCTTCTGTCGAAAGGAATATTTCTCTTTAAGAAATCAAAATGGAAATTGACGAGACATTCCATCAATTTTTTTAAAAAGGACATTTTAGGTATAAGATTATATATTGATAATGTTGTAAGAAATAGATTGTTAAAATAATAAAAGTAACTGGGAAGATATTATAACAAAGGAAGCCTGCGCCTTCCTCTTCACGAATTTTTAGCCAGAAACTCTAGACCATTGATTTCCCCCTGTAGAATCTCTCTCTCTCTCTCTCTCTCTCTCTCTCTCTCTCTCTCTCTCTCTCTCTCTCTCTCTCTCTCTCTCGTATACTAGTTCGTAATGAGTCTTCTCTCTCTCTCTCTCTCTCTCTCTCTCTCTCTCTCTCTCTCTCTCTCTCTCTCTCTCTCTCTCATAGCAGTTTATAGTAGTTCTTAATGAAAGTCTACTCTCTCTCTCTCTCTCTCTCTCTCTCTCTCTCTCTCTCTCTCTCTCTCTCGCGCGCGGATCCCGAAGTCTCCGGAAGGCCTTCTTATCTCCGCCATTGCCACGACACTTCACTCTGCTTTCACCGCGATTATCGATCGCTATCCGACCAACTAACCTTTCAAAGGGAGCCCTCATGCCTCTTCCTGCTCCTTCTTCCTCCTCCTCCTCCTCCTCCTACTCCTCCTTCTGCAGGAGGAGTAAGAGGAGGAGGACGGCTGAAGGGCCCTTTGGGAAGCTCCAAGCGGCGTTGGGCTTCGTCACCCACCGTTGGATGTCGGCTGCTCTTCGCTCGTTAGTTCGGCACTTCGCTCGCTCGTTCGGCACTTCGCTCGCTCGTTCGGCATGGCTGTTTGGACGCCGGCTTCTCCTTCGCTCGCTCGTTCGGCAGGGCTTTGTATTGTAATTCTGCTGACTCTTGCAGAGTCAGTCGTGTTTATTCATCTTCTTCTTTTCTCGGGTTTTGTGGGGAGAGAGAGAGAGAGAGAGAGAGAGAGAGAGAGAGAGAGAGAGAGAGAGAGAGAGAGAGAGAGAGGACTTTCATTACGAACTAGTATACGAGAGAGAGAGAGAAAGTGAGTGAAAGATTTTCATTAGGAACTACTATAAGAGAGAGAGAGAGAGAATACTTTCATTAGGAGAGAGGAGAGAGAGAGAGAGAGAGAGAGAGAGAGAGAGAGAGAGAGAGAAGGAGAAGACTTTCATGAGGAACTTATGCGAGAGAGAAAGAGAGGGAGAAGACTTTTATGAGGAACTACTATAAGCAAGAGAGAGAGAGAGAGAGAGGTCTTTCAATAGGAACTACTATAAGAGAGAGAGAGGGAGAGAGAGAGACCTTAACCACCCAAAAACCATAACATAACGGCAAGTTCTCGCATCAGTCAACTGAAAGAATCCTACTTGGTATTTTATTGATATCTGTATTGATGTATTCATATATTTGTTTACTTTTCCAGCGTGTAAAACACATACAGTCAATTGGATCCCCATTTTTACCTATCATAAAACCTTGAAACGGAAAAGCAAAACAACATAATTTATATATTATTCAACCTATTGTAATTGCTATGCAATTGCAAAATGACTTAAAAGGAAAAGGCCAATATTTTTAATGCAATAGGTACACTGATCCTTTATAATTCCGGGAGAGTTGATTGCCGTACAAAGAGAGAGAGAGAGAGAGAGAGAGAGAGAGAGAACGAACAGGAGGTGGGTTGCTATTATAGCCTTTCCTTTTACCAGGAGAGAGAGAGAGAGAGAGAGAGAGAGAGAGAGAGAGAGAGAGAGAGAGAGAGAGAGCGAGCTAGTGGTTGGTTGCTAGAACAGCCTCTCCTTTTACCAGGAGAGAGAGAGAGAGAGAGAGAGAGCTGGTACACGGCCACCATAACCAGCAAAAACAGTGAAAATGCATTAGAACTGTACTCTAGCCAGAGGAGAGGTAGAAAAAAATACATGGAGGAGAGAGAGAGAGAGAGAGAGAGAGAGAGAGAGAGAGACAGGACACATAAACTCGCTACTGAGTCCCAGTTGGATTGAGGAAGTGGGGTTTGATAGAGCCGTAAATCTTCATATAGACACAGTATGTCTTCATGCGAATACTGGGAGGGGGAGGGGGGGTTACTGTAATGTAACCTTTGCCAGATCTGAATGAGGCAGGTACTCTCTCTCTCTCTCTCTCTCTCTCTCTCTCTCTCTCTCTCTCTCTCTATATATATATATATATATATATATATATATATATATATATATATATATATATATATATATATATATATATATATATATATATATATAACTCATCAGTTTTCTTTATCATGACTCTCAAAAGAAAATAAAGATTTTCTCTCTCTCTCTCTCTCTCTCTCTCTCTCTCTCTCTCTCTCTCTCTCTCTCTCTCTCTCTCTCTCCGTTTGGAGTTTACCTACATGCTGAGAGAAGGAATTAACGTGTAGGATTATCCACAGAATTGGTTCCACATGTCAGTTAATAGAGGTTACCTCGTTGAGGGCCTCCACATCTCAGTAAATAGAGGTTACCTCGTCGAGGGCCTCCACATTCAGTAAATAGAAATTACCTCGTCGAGGGCCTCCACATCTCAGTAAGCGGAGGTTACCTCATCGAGGCCTTTTGTGTGAAGCTGCGGTTATCGGAGACTCCTGGGATTAGATATAAGGCTTCAGGTGGAGACAGAAATAGGAGAGAGAGAGAGAGAGAGAGAGAGAGAGAGAGAGAGAGAGAGAGAGAGAGAGAGAGAGAGAGAGCAATTTCCAAGGTACAAAATAGTACAGGTATGTTTGAATGCACTTCTGAGGTTAAGGTACATGCTAAGAGAGAGAGAGATTGAGGGAGAGAAAGCTCGCTTCGCTTGCATAGGAAGGGGGGAGAGAAAGTTTCAGGGAGATAAAGTTTAAGGGAGAGAGAGAGAGAGAGAGAGAGAGAGAGCAATTTCCAAGGTATAAAATAGTACGTGCGTGTGAGGTTAAGGTACATGCTAAGAGAGAGAGAGAGAGAGTTTTTATCTGACCCTCTCATCATCGAGATATGCAAAAATACCTTTGCGTGCCCTGTCTAAAAACGGCGGTGATATCAGAGAGAGTCATGACAGGTCGGAAAAAAGTATATAAAAATAAATAAATGATGAATAACATTGCGTTTTATTGTACAGAGATGACCTTTAATTCTGTCACGTTTACTTCCAACAACCCTTTTTTTTTTTTTTTTTTTTTTTTTTAGTCAAGGGGAGATTTGACCAATCCATTGGGAAATGGGGTTCTGTCTTTCTCCCCTTACATTCAACCCACCCCCGCCAAACCCCACCCAACCCCTCCACAACCGAACATAAATTCTCCTTACACATTCCACAACCCACCACAAATTCCCTTTACACATTCCACAACCCACCAGAAGTTCCCCTTACACATTCCACAACCCACCCCAATTCCTTTATGTCACCCCATGCCATAGGTAATGGGATGGCTTTGTCCTACAATATAAGTGACACTAGATTTAAGTAATATATAAGTAATATGTGAGATATAAGTAATATAATATTAGTAATTCAATAGATGCAATCTATACCTCACTACTTATCACCTGTAATTATAAGTAATGGATAAGTAGTTCGCTGGATATAAGGAATATTTATTTATATATTTACTTCAATAAAAAAAAACCTGCTTTATATATTTGAAGCTGATAAAATTGCGTCATTTTCATCCCCCAAAGAAAAGCAGAACGAAAAAAGATCTGTTTGGAAACGAGCAAGGAAGCGTCACGGTTGCCATGGCAACCTGTCTGAAACCTCCCCCTAGAAGATGTCCAACGCATCTAGACACTAAATAGTTCAAGAGAAATTTCCTGCATACTTGTTTGTATAACTTGGTTCTGAATGGGCTTACCGAGATAAAGATAGGTGGATATTGTTATTCAGTCTATATATTTATTGGTTTATATATGATTTATTTATAAATTTGTTTATTTTATTAATTTATTTACTTAGTTATTTCTTTATGGAGGCGTGTTTGCGCGGATGGGTAAAACAGAATGTCCACATGTGAAGAGATTTCTTTAAAATCTTTTAATATTTTCCAAAGGATATTGATCAGATTGTTTGAGGATAATGTGAGGCTTTGTGTGTGCGTGTGTGTGTTTGTGTGTACGTGTGCGAGCGCGTGTGCTTGCGTGCCTGCACACATGGATGTCTTCCCAATAAAGCGTGGAATAAGTGTGGTTAAAATCCTTCTTACCAAGGCCACTGAAAATAGATCTAAGCGTGGAATAAGTGTGGTTAAAATCCTTCTTACCAAGGCCACTGAAAATAGATCTATCTTTCGGTGGTCTCGGTACAATGCTGTATGAGCCGCGGCCCATGAAACTTTAACCACGGCCCGGTGGTGGCCTGGCCTATATCGTTGCCAGACGCACGATTATGGCTAAATTTAACCGTAAATAAAATAAAAACTACTGAGGCTAGAGGGCTGCAATTTGGTATGTTTGATGATTGGAGGGTGGATGGTCAACATACCAATTTGCAGTCCTCTAGCCTCCGTAGTTTATAAGATGTGAGGGCGGGCAGAAAAATTGCGGCGGACAGACAAAGCCGGCACAATAGTTTTGTTTTGCAGAAAACTAATGAAAAGTATGACTTGTACGAATTTGTATTTTTATTAATTTTCTAAATAAATTCTCTCATACTTTAATCAACTTATCCACTTTTATATGAGAGACAAATACGCTGGATCAGTGATTCTCAAACTGGGGTGCCACAGATAGTGCCAAGGGGTGCCACAAGATTGTCATGAATTTTGTCTTGGCTAGATCATCTCAGTGAACATTTGTAAAACGTTTGCAGAAGTCTTCATTTAATTATTATCAGTGTATCTATTCCAATTATGTTTTATCTAATTCTTCTGATATGCTCTTTGTTTGTCCAGGATATTTCTGCTTTTCCTGTGTGTTGATTTTGTCTTGAGTATGGATAATAATCTTATTCATTAAATAAGAAGTTAATTCATGCGATATGGTGGCATGGTGAAGAAGGTGTTCCACGCTAATGATGGCATTAGTTATGGTGCCATCACTGTAAAAAAAATATTCAGAACCAGTGAGTAAGATTTACCTGCAATTATGTCGATTTATCTGTTCTGACATTCTCGTTATTTGCGCTGTTTCATCGCCCTGAATTTGGCTGCAACCGTCCAAAAAGAAAAAGTACTTAGCATTAATTGTTTTATTTTTTTTATCACGCCGTCGTAAATAACAATAAATTACGCGATAAGGCTCCGGACCTTCAGATAAGAGACGCGGAAATAATATATACGCAGTTGCGTAGCGCCGGAGATACTCTGTTGATTAGGAGATAATAAGTATTTATCTTTGTGCGTGCGTCGGCGCCCCGTCTAAAATAGCTGCAATTACGAGACGGGGGCGATATGTCATTCGGATTTACCGTCGTCGACCAGTACGGTGGCATCTCTCTCTCTCTCTCTCTCTCTCTCTGAGAATGAGATGGTTATAATCGACAGAGAAATTTATATATATATATATATATATATATATATATATATATATATATATATATATATATACATACATACATATATATACACACACACACACGTACCCCCAGCAGTTATTATATAGTTGCCTGCCAAAAAACACCTTTGACGTCAAACGGACTCCCTCCTTCATCATCCACTTAAAAATCCTCGCATTGTCGTACCTCTGGCTTCTCTCTGCGTCCTGAGATCGCTTTACGGGGCTAAGATTCAACGGAATGGAGAACGACGTCTTCCATTGTCTGTAATTTCTGTTAACACCTGTTTTTTTTTTTTTTTATGAGGTTGTGTCTGAATTGAGACACTGCGCCGTCTTTGGATCGAGTGCGGTTTGTTTTTGTTTTCATGTATGTGTGTGTGTTTGTGTATGTTTGTATTTATGTATATATATATGTGTGTGTGTGTATATAATTATATACATACAGTATATATATATATATATATATATATATATATATATATATATATATATATATATATATATATATATATATATATATATATATGGGGAATATGTGAAATCAGGGATTACATGTAATCACTAGGGAATATGTGTAATGACCAATTCCCTTGGGAACATTTGATCCCCGAGGGCTAGTATTGATTTGATCACCCAGGGGCTAGTACTATACACGGCAAAACACATTTGACCTCCCAGGGGCTTGTACTAAACACGGCAAAACTGGGTAGATAAATCACTGTTTTGCCGTGTTTAGTACTAGCCCTCGGGGATCAAATGTTCCCAAGGGAATTGGTCATTACACATATTCCCTAGTGATTACGCGTAATCCCTGATTTCACATATTCCCTGTAACATATATACACACACACACACACACAACTAAATCAATCAAAAAAACTCTTCATTCCACAGGGCTGAAAATCTCGAGAGACGGAATCTGTTTTCATCTCTACCTGTTAGACGGATAGATTCGATAAATTAACCCCCCGCTGTTTTCGCTAATGAACGGTGGGGCCAAGTTGGTGGTGGCCTTCCAGACACCCCTTTTTTTTATTTTCGGGGATTTTCAAGGTTTTTTGGCCGGGGTATTATTATTTTTTGTTTGGTTTATATCTGTTTATGTTCATGCGTGTGTGTGTGTGTGTTTGTTTGTGCGTGTGGGAATTTGTAGTATTTTAAGGAGACGCGTATATATATATATATATATATAATTTATATAATTATATATTATTGAAAATAACCTTTGAAAATCTGCTTTTCTCGGCTATAGATGTTTACACAGAAAGATTTAGCACAATAATACTCTTGAGTACTCTGAAAAAAAGTGTATATGCAGACTACTCTGTCTCTCTCTCTCTCTCTCTCTCTCTCTCTCTCTCTCTCTCTCTCTCTCTCTCTCTACTTCAACCTGAGGAAAGCGACGCATGTAGGCATTCTCCTCACATAGGCGAGACCTCTTATCGAATATTCCCCAATTCCCTAAAGTAGATAATAAGATGGATAGCAAAGTGGGTGACGTGAGAAAGAGAGAGAGAGAGAGAGAGAGAGAGAGATGGTTTATAACTGTATGATTGAGGCCACGAACAAAGATATCTCGTATCAAGAGAATTGTGTTGTCACTTTGGTCGAGATGATCGAGTGTTATTGCTCTCTCTCTCTCTCTCTCTCTCTCTCTCTCTCTCTCTCTCTCTCTCTCTCTCTCTCTCTCCATAAACCTGGGGAGGTGCAGAGTAGATTTTGATTTGGGAAAACACAACTGATGACGTAAGGACTGGTGGGGGAAGAGAAGTGTGTAAAGAAAAAATCTCTCTCTCTCTCTCTCTCTCTCTCTCTCTCTCTCTCTCTCTCTCTCTCTCTCTTAACAAAATGATGATGATTGACCTGACAGGTCCGTGAAAACCCATTGTTGTATTGTGAGTAATGCCTTAAGGCCGAGTATAAAAGAGAGAGAGAGAGAGAGAGAGAGAGAGAGAGAGAGAGAGAGAGAGAGAGAGAGAGAGAGAGAGAGAGAGAGAGAGAGAGAGAGGCCATCTCCGCTTAGCCTATCTAAAATGACGCATGCCTAAGCATCAGGATTCCGCGAATATGTAACCTTTCTCGCTAATGTATCCTGTTAGATGCCAAGATTAACCTTTGATGACCCATTATTAGTGACAGACAGACAAACGCCCCTACCTATGCCCCTGAACCTGACTCCCATACCCTTGTGTAAATGCCTTAAATACCTCTTAATGGGGCATCATTTATCATTTAATGACCTCGGGAAGCCTCTTCTAAACAGGCTTCATCAGAGAGGCTTCTGGGTCACAAAAAGGGGATTTATTTCAGGCTGAAAACAGCTGAGGTGGTTCGTCCGAGAGAAATCGTCTGAATATCAGATCTCATCGTTATGCAAATATTAAATCGCGAGTGATTTTGCCTTTTCGTTTTGGGCTCGTGGGTCATAAATAAGTGCTGGAATGGTCGTCTCTTGTGGCTTTCATTAGTAAGTGCAAGTTTTACTTGCTAGCTTATATAAAAATGGGTTTTTGGGAAGTGCAAATTTTACTGACTAGATTAAATGTATATTGACTTTGTGGCCTCACCAGAATGATTGCACTTTAGTTGTTGGCTCATGAGTCATAAATAAGTGCTGGAATGGTCCTCCCATGTGGCTTTCATTAGTAAGTGCAGATTTTACTTGCTAGCTTATATAAAAATTGGTTTCGTGAAGTGCAAATTTTACTTACTAGATTAAATGTATATTGACTTTGTGATTTCAGCTGAATAATTGCATTTTTGTTTTGGGGTAATATAAATAAGATTTGAAATGATGCTCTATTAAGGGTTTGTGATGAATAGGGTTCATCTTATATGTGAGTCTCGCACTTAAATAAAATTGAGAGTACTGCATATGAGACTTGAGTCTCAAGATGAGAGAGAGAGAGAGAGAGAGAGAGAGAGAGAGAGAGAGAGAGAGAGAGAGAGAATAGACAATGATCACTTGGACCTTTAAGATGAGAGACAATCTCTGGGAGAAAATGAGAGACTTCATTTCTTTTGAATAAAAATGTCTCTCAAGGGAGCATTTCATCAGAGAGAGAGAGAGAGAGAGAGAGAGAGAGAGAGAGAGAGAGAGAGAGAGAGAGAGAGAGAGAGAGACCATTTTGATACGATCCAAACCGAGCCATTATGATTCTTCTTGTATAATGATTAGGCTTACAATGAGGACCCCTAAGTTTTTTAGGCTTAGGAGTTGCTAGCAATAGGCCTATGTTATTTGTACTGTTATGCATTGAACGAAGAACAGTTACAGAAATTACAGACATTTATTCCTGCGTGTATATATTGTTAATAATTTCATGAGCACATTTTTTTACTCAGTCGGATTGTCTCTTTGAAAAAAATATTCAAATATATTTTTGTTTTGTTTTGTATTTAAATTATCTCTTTCATTAGCATTATCATCACCTCTCTCTCTCTCTCTCTCTCTCTCTCTCTCTCTCTCTCTCTCTCTCTCTCTCTCTCTCTTTCATTCTTCAACCGTCAGTTTTACATTAGCATTTTTATCAACTCTCTCTCTCTCTCTCTCTCTCTCTCTCTCTCTCTCTCTCTCTCTCTCTCTCTCTCTCTCTCTCTCGTTTTATAGACATAAGGAGCTAGGTTACGTCCCCTCTCTCTCTCTCTCTCTCTCTCTCTCTCTCTCTTCTCTCTCTTATCAGCTTTTAATTTGTCACTTATTGGATACAGTTTTCCAAAAGCTGATAAGAAGTTTGAGGAAAAATTACACTTTTACACTAAAACCAATTAAGTTTTTTTGTAGAAACTTCCTATAAAAAAATCAGTTCAAAAGTTGTAAAATCAATATCAGAAACGAGACGGTGAAAGGAGAGAGAGAGAGAGAGAGAGAGAGAGAGAGAGAGAGAGAGAGAGAGAGAGAGAGAGAGAGAGAGCCTAGCTTACAAAAGATGAGATTAACCTTTGTAACTACAGTATATTGCAGCCGCCCTCTGGAAGAGTTCTTTTAAGACCGTGCTTTCAATTTGGGCTCCATTTGAATATGTTAAGAAAACTCATTATGATTCGTTATCTTGTCTTCTAAAAGGAAATATTCTCTCTCTCTCTCTCTCTCTCTCTCTCTCTCTCTCTCTCTCTCTCTCTCTCTCTCTCTCTCTCTGTATATATATATATATGCCTCATTATCTTGACTTCTAAAAGGAAATAAAGATTCTCTCTCTCTCTCTCTCTCTCTCTCTCTCTCTCTCTCTCTCTCTCTCTCTCTCTCTCTCTCTCTCTCTCTCACAAAAATCATCAAGCTTCGTTAATCTAAACAATAAAATCTCATATTTAAGCAAAAATTTTAGTCGTTTAGTGATGACTGTTAAATAATTCGAACGTATGATTTGCACGTAATCAGTTAGTAATCTGCTCTTTCACTGCTTGATGAAGTATTTATTGAATAAAAATGTATAATAAACGGTATCCAAATATATGAAAATTTTTCTGAAAGTCAAAATTTAAAAAGAGAGAGAGAGAGAGAGAGAGAGAGAGAGAGAGAGAGAGAGAGAGAGAGAGAGAGAGAGAATATCTTAATTTCCTTTTAGAAGTAAAGATTACGAAGCTTGATGAGTTTTCTGAGAGAGAGAGAGTGAGAGAGTTTATCGGTTATCATTCAGAGTTATCTCGGGCCGCGCCGGGTTGGTCAACTAGTATGTTATATATATATACACACACACACACACACACACACACACACACACACACACACACACACACACACACTAGCTGACCAACCCGGCACGGCCCAGGATAACTCTGAATGATAACCGATACATGCATACATACATACACATACATACATATATACATACATACATACATACATACATACCATACATACCTCACTACAATACTTCAACGGGCATAAAGAAACACAACTGTATGGCATCATAAGAGTTATATGAAACAGTAACTAACCCATAACTGCAGTTATTCTGACAAGGAACAATTTCCCCTGTGAAATATGAAATGTTTATCACGCCTCATAACCCAGCCTCTCGCTACCTTAAATCTAATAACAACACTAAAAACAATAACAATAACTGTTGTAGTAGCTCGTGGTGGTGTTTTTTGGGGAGAGGGGAGGGGGGCCTACATGTCGGCTTATAGTTGTAGTGTTGTTGTTGTTGTTGTTGTAGTCGTGTGAGGGAAAACAACAAAGTGGTTAGAGCCTGCGTAGGGCTACTGCACAAACAGGTGGGCTGCAAATTGGATTAAACCCAACAGCGAGCATCAGAGTAATGGTGACAGATATGATGACAAAAAATAAATGAAAGATGAGAAAAGGAAGAAGAAGAAGAAGAAGAAGAAGAAGAAGAAGAAGAAGAAGAAGAAGAAGAAGAAGAAGAAGAAGAAGAAGAAGAAGAAAAAGAAGAAGAAGAAGAAGAAGAAGAAGAAGACCAGTGTTGTTATTTATAGAAGAAGTCACAAAGGAGATTCAGAACTGCGAGAGTTTTTGCTGTTTTTTTTCCAGAAAGGTTGATTATCAGTTTATTTATTTATTTGCTTACTGACTTGTTTGGTTATTCATTATTTCATATATTTATTTCTGTTGGTTTTTTATTTGGTTTTTATTTATTTACCTTTTTGTCTAATTTTTCATTGGTATATTTATTTATTTCTATTAGTTTTGAGTTTTTGTTTACCTGAATTATATTTTCAGAGGATCATGAAAGCTAAGGACTTCGGGATGTCAGTCAGTTGCCATCACCCAGTTATCCAACTGACATCCTAAGGTCCTAAAATTCAACTGACATCCCAAAGTCCCAGAAATTCGTCTGACATCCCAAAGTCCAAAACTTTAATTACATCCCAAAATCCAAAACCTTCAACTGACATCCCAAAGTCCTAAAATTCAACTGACATCCTAATGTCCTAAATTTTCAATTGACATCCCAGTGTCCTAAAATTCAACTGACATCCTATTTTCCTAAATTTTCAGCTGACATCCCAGAGTCCTAAAATTCAGCTGATCCTATTTTCCTAAATTTTCAGCTGATATCCCAGAGTCCTAAAATTCAACTGACATCCCAAAGTCCTAAACTTTCAACTGACATCCCAAAGTCCTGAATCTTCAACTGACATCCCAAAGTCCTAAATCTGCAACTGACATCCCAAAGTCCTAAAAATTCATCTGACATCCCAAAGTCCTAAAATTCAACTGACATCCGAAGGTCCTAAAGTCCAAAACCTTCACGATTCCTCTGGAAGACAATTCGAGTGAGCAAAAATTCATTTGCATACCTTTGCAGTAGTAGGCGGCCCTACCCTCTCTCTCTCTCTCTCTCTCTCTCTCTCTCTCTCTCTCTCTCTCTCTCTCTCTCTCTCAGAATCGATTCCTAAGTTCCCCAAGAGCCTGTGGTGGCACTCGACGAAGCAAGAGCCCCCCCGGTGCCAAGGGGGACCGACAGACACAATCATCAACAGAACGGCTGTAAGGACCTCGGTCGCCGAATACCTGAGCATAAGACGAATACAACCTTGTTCGAAATCTGTGTCGATGGCTTCCTCGGTGAAAGTTTTTGTCTTTTTGCTGCATACATTCCTTCTGCTAAGTAAGGGCGGCACGTGCCCTGTGAACGCTTTGGAACGAGTGCCAATTGGCGGTTTGCTGGTGGCGGCATGAAAGTGGGTGGCTGGGTGGGTAGGGGTGGTGGCGGGTATTTAACCCACCTTTCCACCTTACCCTTACCAAAAAATAATGAATAAATTCAGCGACCTTACTAGGAATGTGTATGGGTTTACCAATGAATGGGGGCATCAGATTATGGAGCATTCATAAATCCTGCCAAAATCAGTCATTGACGAGATGTTGAATGTTCCCATATTGTGAGAATGTTGATTGAAATGATGTTGAATGTTTCCATAAGGTGAGAATGTTTATTGACAGGATGTTAAATGTTACCATAAGGTGAGAATGTTTATTGACAGGATGTTGAATGTTCCCATAAGGTGAGAATGTTCATTGACAGGATGTTGAATGTTCCCATAAGATGAGAATGTTCATTGAAATGATGTTGAATGTTCCCATAAGGTGAGAATGTTTATTGTCAGGATGTTGAATGTTCCCATAAGGTGAGAATGTTTATTGAAAGGATGTTGAATGTTGCCATAAGGTGAGAATGTTTATTGACAGGATGTTGAATGTTCCCATAGGTGAGAATGTTTATTGAAAGGATGTTGAATATTGCCATAAGGTGAGAATGTTTATTGAAA
>NC_089786.1:695000-725000 GCF_040412425.1 Macrobrachium rosenbergii
CTCTTTTTTTTGTCAAAGTGTTTCGAGAATGACGTATTTCAAACTGTATCAATTTCTGTATTTTTATGTAAAAATGGTGATTATTATTTTGAAAAGATATTTCCAAATGGTTTTATTTTTTGTCAGTGTCCTCTGATTATGACAAATTTAAACTGCATCAACTTTTTCAAGTTTTTAATAACACTTTTTTTTCAGTTCGCAACATCCCTTGAAATTCCAGGCAAAGTTGAATGGATAATACAACCACTTTTTAGTTTTCTGTAAAAGAAAACAATTGTGCAGGCTTTGTCTGTCCGTCCGCACTTTTTTCTCCCCGCCCTCAGATCTTAAAAACCACTGAGCTAGAGGGCTGCAAATTGGTATGTTGATCATCCACCCTCCAATCATCCAACATACCAAATTGCAGCCCTCCAACCTCAGTAGTTTTTATTTTATTTAAGGTTAAAGTTATCCATTATCGTGCTTCTGGCAAAGATATAGAATAGGCCATCATTGTGCCATGGTTAAAGTTTCATGCGCTGCGTCTCATACAGCACTATACTGAGCCCACCGAAAGATCTGTTTTCGTTGGCCTTGATTATACGCTATAGCGTATATACAGAAAACTATTTTCGGCGCAGTTTTATACTTTTTTTTTTTTTTATTTGAATGAAAACATTCCTGTAAAGTGAGGCTCATTTTCTGTTTAAATTGTTTGAGTCCCACTTGGGTAAGAGCATTAATCGATTCATCTCCTTTTGGGAGCCGAATGCTATCAGTGGAAAGCGTGTGCCAAATGATACGATCATTACAACAGAAGAATTTATATACACATAACTTTTGTTACGACTGAATAAAATGCTGGTTTATGAAGCTGCAGTAGTTAGTAGAGTATTATTATTATTGTATACTATTCTGTGCTTTTATTGTGGAGGGCTCAGTTCTGTATAAAGGAAGTAGTTTATAAAAACAGTGCTTTTAAATTCACATCGCCAAATGCGAATGCTTGCTAAATATTTATGCAGGAATTTAAATTCCAAACTGTTATTTTAAACCTGGTTTTAATATTTTTGCGTATTTACTTTGTCAAGCAAAAGTGAAAGGGCAACTGTGTATTGTTGTCTGAACCTATTGCACACACAAGATCTACCTTTTTAGTTTTCTGTAAAAGAAAACTATTGTGCCGGCTTTGTCTGTCCATCCGCACATTTTTCTGTCCGGACCTTTTTCTAAACTATTGTGCCGGCTTTGTCTGTCCGTCTGCACATTTTTCTGTCCGGACCTTTTTCTGTATGCACATTTTTCTGTCCGCACTTTTTTCTGTCCGCACTTTTTTCTGTCCGCACTTTTTCTTTCCGCCCTCAGATCTTAAAAATTACTGAGGCTAGAGGGCTGCAAATTTTTCTGTCCGCACTTTTTCTGTCCGCCCTCAGATCTTTAAAACTACTGAGGCTAGAGGGCTGCAAATTGTTGCGTTGATCATCCACCCTCTAATCATCAAACATACCAAATTGCAGCCCTGTAGCCTCCTCAGTAGTTTTTATTTTATTTAAGGTTAAAGTTAGCCATAATCGTGCTTCTGGCAACGATATAGGACAGGCCACCACCAGGCCGTGGTAAAAGTTTCATGGGCGCTGCTCATAGAACATTATACCGAGACGACCGAAATCTAGATCCATTTTCGGTGGCCTTGATTATGTGCTGTCGCGGCTGTACAGAAAACTCGATTGTGCCGAAGAAACTTCGGCGCATTTTTTACTTTATTTTTTATTTTTACAAACCCACGTTCAGCCATTTTGTGAATTTTACACCGAGCAAATTGGCGAGAATGTTATTTTCATTCCCTGGCGTGCTCACACGTGCATGGCTTGAGTGGGCCTTGTAACTGTCAAGTTTTTCTATTATATCCGTTCACCTTGATTTCAGAAATATTTTTAGAAATATTTCTGCTACACTTTGTCCACAGATCGCACGATTCTTCTAGAGGAGAAAGGACCTACAACCTTTTGGGAACCTGAAATGCTTTCTATTTTGAATTCTCGCGATTCAAAATGAGTCTTTGCTTTGCTCTAAAAGCTTTCTACTAGAGAGGATTATTATTATCATTTATCTGACTCATGTCTATGTTATATCCTGTACCTTCAGGATTCATTATCAAGTATCTACCTCATGCCTGTTATGTTATATCCTGTACCTTCAGGATTCATTATCAAGTATCTACCTCATGCCTCTTATGTTATATCCTGTACCTTCAGGGTTGATTATCAGGTATCTGCCTCATGCCTCTTATGTTTATATCCTGTACCTTCAGGATTCATAATCAAGTATCTACCTCATGCCTCTTATGTTATATCCTGTACCTTCAGGATTGATTATCATGTATCTACCTAATGCCTCTTATGTTATATCCTGTACCTTCAGGATTTATTACCTCATGCCTCTTATGTTATCTACCTTCAGGATTGATTATCAGTTATCTACCTCATGCCTCTTATGTTATATCCTGTACCTTCAGGATTCATTACCAATTATCTACCTTATATCTTTTAATGTTATATCTTTCACTTTCAGGTGAGAAAAATACAATTTTTATAAGCTATGATGGACTGAAGGTACAAATGTTCATTCGCATCAGAGATAGTTCTTAGGAAAATATAAATTCTCCTCGATTTCCACCACCTAGTTTTCTTGGCACACCTGACCCAACAGCAGCACATCGATGCTCCGTGACTGCGTTTGGGTTAGTGGCTTGGATATCTGTGCTTTATTTGTGACATTATGTGCCAATGTGATCAGACGTCGCTCCTTGGCACCACGACGCTGGTGGTGAATGATTAGTTGCCGGAGGGGGGGGAGACAAATCTCTCTCTCTCTCTCTCTCTCTCTCTCTCTCTCTCTCTCTCTCTCTCTCTCTCTCTCTCTCTCTCTCTGCTTAGATCTCCACTTATAAGATTGAAGATGAAAATCTTGAAGAGTTGCCTGTTGGTGCTTATCGTTTTAGCTTGGGAGCGAGATTTGGCTTATGAGGCGAACGAGGCTGCTTGTGTTCTGTGATTGAGGTTTCAGATAAGATTGCTTGTAAAGCATAAACACGCATTTTAAAGTTGTCCTTGGTATGAATCACTGAGTCGTTGTTATTCTTGGAGTTCCTTGTGCCAAATTCACTGACAAATTCACTGAAAAGGCGAACGAGGTTGCTTGTGTTCGGTGGTTCTTTTAAATAACTTTACTTGTGAAACATGAACACACATTTTCAAGTTATCCTGAATAGAATTCACTGAGTTGTTGTTATCCTTGAAATAACTTTGCTTCTGAAACGTAAACACGCATTTTAAAGATATCCTAAACAGAATTCATTGAGTTATTACAATTCTCGAAGTTCCTTGTACCCGACTTACATCATTCTGAAAGCTAATTTCTTTAATACCTTTTGTAGGTTTTGTTTTGATTGGAAAAACCAAACGAAGATTAGGATCCTCGGTTATAAATAATGCAGTAACTATGCTACTTTGACATTTGAGAGTTAATTAAGACATCTCATGAAGACGTGCTTCCTAATATAAACATGGATTATAATTCAGCACTGAAGAAAAAAAATCATATATTATTTGATCTCGTCACTTTCTCGTGATCTTAAATGGAGAATAAAGATCGCTGTAGTATATATGTATATTGCTATATACAGGAAGCTTTCGCCAACTTGATCAGTTGGTCTCTTCAGTCTGAATAAACATAGAAATGGTAATAATACGTTTAGGACATGTTTGAAAAATTGAAGTTATAACACAGCTTTTTATTCTTTCAGGTGATTTTAGAATTGCTCAGTAATTAGCAACGTTCCCAGAGAATTGCTAATAGACTATTGAGCAATTCTGGAATTACCTGAAAGAATAATAAGCTGTTTCATAACTTCAATTTTTCAAAAATGTCGTACTAAATGCATTATTATTTCTGTTTATTCAGGCTGAAGAGGCGAAAGCTTCCTGTATATAGCAATATACATATATACTGCTGGTGACTTTATTTTTCCCAATAAATCATAATAACTGCGATTAGATTCCTACTTTTTTTTTCTTACTCTGTGAAGTCAAACTTTCACATGACAAGAACAGATTTAGACCATTTTATGAAAGCTTGAGTTCGCTGATGTCAATAACCCGAACTTTCATTTGTTTAAGTCTGGATGTTCATTGTTACTGTGACTCTGAACTTTCATTCCGGGAACTTAAAACACTCATTTTTAGAGAAATGAAACCTCTTCTCATCCTAGATAGCCCCGTAGGGGGTTGGTGTCGTCAGTGCACCTCATGCGGTGCGCTGTAGGCATTACTTATGGTTCTTTGCAGCGTGCCTTCCTAAGGCCACTAGCTGCAACCCCTTCCGTTCCTTTTTACTGTACCTCCTTTCATATTCTCTTTCTTCCATCTTACTTTCCTCAACCCCTTCCTAACAACTGATTCATAGTGCAACTGCTTTGAGGTTTTCCTCCTGTTACACCTTCCAGACCTCTTAACTCACTTTTCCTTTCAACGCTGAATGACCTCATAGGTCCCAGTGCTTGGCCTTTGGCCTAAATTCTATATTCAATTCAATTCTCATCCTAGATGATTAAGGCAGACACTTCCAGTAGATGATGTGCTTAGCTCCGAGAATCCGTCTTCAACAAGTTGGGAAATCGTCACCGAGGAAGATTGTCGTATATTTTGGGGGTTAAAGAATCGTTCTATTAGATTCATTCTGTACAAGGGTCTGCTGTCTAAAAATGTAAAATAGGACCTTGATTCAAGTCGCGAGATTAAGTCGCCAGTCGGTTCAGCCGTCAATGTAATTCATCAGTGGATCTTGTTAGCTTGGGCCTCCATTATTCTTCGACCAAAATTCAGCAGCTCGGGGACCTGAAATAGTTCACTTGGTATGTGAAGCGACGTCCCAAGGCGGTGTAAAAATAATTTTGATACGGGAAGATCAGAACGAGTAAAGAAAAACGAAAAAACAAAGGGGGGTTCGTCCTGAAGTCTGCCATAATCTCACCCTTGAAATCTGACAGCAGCTGCTGCGAGGTGGAAGGAGAATGAAACAAAAAAAAAAAAAAGTGATCATACATTTTATCAAGTTGTATAACGAAGAAACAAAAGACTGTATAGGCAGGCACATTCGCCAACAACGAGACAGGGATCGCTGTGCGGGCATTCTCCAGTGCCATCGAAAATGATTTACCCGCGATTAGGTGAAATATCCCCGAAGCTTTGATAATTTAATCGCGACTTATCTTCATTGACCTCATAATCCAGAGTGACAGGATCATCTGAAATAGATTTTGGCCGCCTACCAGAAGCCTTGGGGTCGTTTTTACCCGCCTCTGTGACGATGCATACCTGAGGCTTAAGGTGCAATATAGCTCTCGTAGGGAGACCAACTGTGCGGCACTGATATAGATGTAAAAGTACCTATTTCAGTTCCCACCTCACGCGGTGCACTGTAGGCATTACTTGGGGTTCTTCGCAGCGTCCCTTCGGCCCCAAGCTTCAACCCCTTTACTCATTTTTACTGTACCTCCATTCGTATTCCCTCTTTCATCTTACTATCCACCCTCTTCTAACAGTGTTTCAAAGTGCAGCTGCTGTGAGAGGTTTTCAACCTGTTAAACCTTTTGAACCTCTCGTTATTAGTTTTCCTTTTAGTACTGAACATCCTCATAGGTCCTGTCGCTTGGATTTTTGGCCTCAATTGTATATTCTTCGTGGGGATATTTTTGACCCCAGTGTTCTCAGTGGAAGAAACCTAATGTTCTACAGGTGATGCCTGCGTGGCATACTGATCAAATCTCGAAGTGCCTATTTTACTTTCCCCCCTCCATTGATGGGGATCTTTTGCCCTTGTGTTCTGAAAGGGAGAGTTTAATGTTCGAGCATGTGATGCCTATATATATATATATATATATATATATATATATATATATATATATATATATATATATATATATATATATATATATATATATATATATATATATATATAGAACAGTTCAGTTCCTTTCTAAATATAAATCATAGTTTCACAACCATGAAGGCTTTACTGATTCAAAGATATTGTCATCCAAATATCCTTCAATTGTTTATATATAAATAAAAGATTTTTGCATCATTTCTCCGCTGAAAATGTCATAATTATCTGTATATATATATATATATATATATATATATATATATATATATATTTTAATAATATAGATGTTCTGCTGCCATCCAAACATAATTGTTTGTATTATTTCTCCGCTGAAAATGTCATAATTATCTATTTTAATAATGGTATGTTCTGAATAACATTCCCTCCATTATTATTATTATTATTATTATTATTATTATTATTATTATTATTATTATTATTATTATTATTATTATTATTCAGAAGACGAACCCTAATCATATGGAACAAGCTTACCAAAGGGGCCACTGACTTGAAATTCAAGCTTCCAAAGAATATTATGGCGTTCATTTTGAAAAAAGAATTAACAGTAGGTAATAAGAAATGCAGAAAGAAGAGATCATTTATTAAAAAAAGAAAGAAAAGAAAAATGAACGAATTGATAGATAAATATGTAAAATGCAAATAAATGATTAGAATACATATTTCATTTGAGAAGGCTAACACTAAACCCGCCTTGAAATGGCGTAAGGAATATTTGCCACTTTAAAAGTATTTTTTATTTTTATATTTTACCCTTTCCCTAGTTTTTTAAGACCTTGCCCTTCCCTTTCCCCCGCCGTTATCTGATCTTAAATCGCTCCTACAGTCATCACCGAGACGGGGAGAAAAAAAAAAAATGCGGAGATAGAACCGTTTCGTTTACCATTTTTTTCTTCTAAAGGACGTGGCCCGGAAAACGTGCCTCCTTCCAAAAAAAAATTGTGAGCTAATGAATTCTATTTCCAGCACTTTTTCACCGCACCGGCAGCAGATATAACCTTTTTATTTACCTTTTTATTTACCTTTTTATTTAATTTCCCCTCCCTCCGGCCTCCCATCTCCTTGGCAGATGCTCAGGACCCCCGAAAATTGAAGGCGGAACATTTGCACCACCAGCGTTTACCTGCCCCGTCTTTCCGTTTCAAATCTGTTTCGTCTGGTTTTATTTTTCCTCTTTTTTTTTTTTTTTTTTTTTTTTTGCGTCTTTCCCCTTTCCGATTTCATGTCGGTTCTGGGTCTGTTTTTTTGTAGTAAGAGGAGGTTGGGATGGGAGGGGAGGAGGGGTTAGGTAAGAAGGGGAGGGGTGGGGGAATTCAAAAAACGCCTAATGATTTCTGGTCCCTTGGCGAAAAGGGGGTAATGCTATAGAGTGAGAATGAATATTTTTGTAAGTTATTATATAATTATGATAATATTTTTTACAGTGTCTGAATTCCATTTTTCATCATCACGAAAGTCTTTAACTTGCAAACCAACGTAGTGGATGCAATGTATTAGTACCTTAATGCTGTTCTCCTTTCCTTTTAATACATTTTTATCTGTTTATTAATTTATTCTTTCTTTTTAATGAGCGAGATGTCTTCTCTCTGAATTTTCCTTTTCCCGTCCTGTAATGAACATCTTAATATTCTTTGGAAGCTTGAATTTCCAGTCAATAATAATAATAATAATAATAATAATAATAATAATAATAATAATAATAATATTCTTTGGAAGGTTGAATTTCAAGTCAATGGCCCCTTTAATTGGCTTGTTCCATGTGAATAGGGTTCATCTTCAGAATAATAATAATAATAATAATAATAATATTATCTTTGGAAACTTGAATTTCAAGTCAATGGCCCCTTTAATTGGCTTGTTCCATATGAATAGGGTTCATCTTCTGAATAATAATAATAATAATAATAATAATAATAATAATAATAATAATAATTGAATTTTTCAAGTCAGTTTCCCCTTTGGTCCTTTTATTGTTCTATACGAATAGGGTTCATCTTCTGATAATAATAATCTTTGGATAATAATAATAATAATAATAATAATAATAATAATAATGTAATCTTTCTGTTTTTCCCTACCTCCTTTTCATTCTTTCTAATAATAATAATAATAATTGGAATTGAACTTCCAGTCAATAATTGGTGGGCTAATAATAACGAATAGGGTTCATCTTCTGAATAATAATAATAATAATAATAATAATAATAATAATAATAATAATAATAACGAATAATAATCATCCTCTGAATAATAATAATAATAATAATAATAATAATAATAATAATAATAATAATAATAATAATAATAATAATAATACTGGAAGTACGATGCATTCGTAAAATCGCTTACACGTCGCCGACATGTCTTCGACAACACAAGTAACGTCAGTCTGAGCGAAAAGAAATTTCGAAAATGCGAAAAAAACAAATAAACAAAGAACGCAAAAAACACACAAAAGTAACATAAAAAAAAATTTAAAAAATGAAAACTTCTCTACGATACTTGCCAAGATTGATGTCAAGAGCAGGTGTCAAGATAGTTTTTTCTTTTTTTTTAATCTGTCATATTTCCTGAGTGATATCTTAAAAGACCTTCTAATATAATTAATCTCTCTTGTGGAAGGTGCTTCATACGTAAGAGTGTATGTTGCTCTTTGAAGGAGGATAGTTATATATCTTTGTATGTATGTATGTACGTACGTATGTATATGTATATATGTATATGTATATAATATATAATATATATATATATATATATATATATATATATATATATATATATATATATATATATATATATATAGTATATATATATTGTATATATATACAGTATGTATATATATATATATATATATATATATATATATATATATATATATATATATATATATATATACTGTATATATATCGGAAAACGACAGGCATATGTATGTATGAAAGGCAATAGACCTTTGTCCTTCTCGTGGTCAGGTCGGCAACGTGACCTCGTTCTGATTATGGGACCCGGGTTCGTTATCCAGCCACCGGATATCATCATTTCTTCATATTTCTTGTACTTGGATCTTAAGGCTTTGTAACGACAAGCGTATCCCCCCAAAACAAACGCGAAGAATTCGAGAAGGTAAGAGGGCATTTTGGCTATTATAATTAAGTTTGTATCTGGTAAAAATTGACCAATTAGAATCGGGTGGAAGTGATGATAAAGGAAGGAATTACAACGGAGAACTAACAAATAATTGTGATAAAATGTTTAATGGTGTATGTATTTATAAGTGTGTGTATGTGTGTATTAAAGGAAATCTTTATCCCCTATGAATACAATAACAGAAATTAATGAACATAGAAACAATAAAATTGTAAAAAAGATAAATGATATATGTATATATGTATTATGCATGTATGTATATAAATGATTTATGTATTTATGTATGTATTATGTATGTATGTATATATAAAACTTCTCATCCCTTAGGTATATATTAAACGATATTCGTCATTGATAGAACTTTATTAGTCAAAGAATTAAAACGAAATTTAAAAAAAAAAGATAAATAAATTTAACACGACAAAATAATTCCCAGTTGAAGAAAAGAAAGGTTAAAAGAGAGCGAATAGAATAGAAAAAGAAATAGAAATTGAGAAAATAGAGTCAAGAAGAAGAAGAAGAAGAAGAAGAAGAAGAAGAAGAAGAAGAAGAAGAAGAAGAAGAAGAAGAAGAAGAAGAAGAAGAAAACAAAAAATAGTTCAGGAGAGAAAATTTGCGTTGTTTTTGTGGGAAGGACGTAAGAACCTGTTGTGTTGACGGGAGGACTAATGACCTGCGTTTATTGCAGTCCTCCTTCTCGGCAGGGCCTGTTTCTTTTTAAGGGGAGAGGGTCCTGTGGGACTGCGAACTAGGAGAGGTTGTAGTAGGTCCTGTGGAACTGTGGACTAGGGAAAGATCCTGCGGAAGTGTGAACCTAAAGAGGTTGGAGAAGATCCTGTGGAACTGTGAACAAAGGTGAGATTCTGTGGAACTATGAATATCCTGTAAAACTTTGAATTAGGAGATCCTATGGAACTATGAACAAAGATGAGAGCCTGTGGAACTATGCACAAAGGTGAGATTCTGTGGAACTGTGAACAAAGGTGAGATTCTGTGGAACTATGAACAACGGTGAGATTCTGTGGAACTATGAATTAGGAGATGCTATGGACTAGGAGAAGATCCTGTAGAGCTATGAACTAAGAGATCCTATGGAACTGTGAACAAAGATGGGATCCTGTGGAACTATGAATTAGGAGATCCTATGGAACTGTGAACCAGTAGAAGATCCTGTGGAACTATGAACAAAAATGGGATCCCGTGGAACTATGAATATTCTGTGAAACTATGAACTAGGAGGTCCTATGGAATTACGAACAAAGATGAAATTCTGTGGAACTATGAGCTGGGAGAAGATCCTTTGAAAATATGAACAAAGATGAGATCCTGTGGAACTGTGAATTAGGAGATCCTATGGAACTATGAAGTAAGAACTGCAAGGAGAGCGGAGATCCTTTGCAACAGGTGTAGGTAAGGTTACACACGGTTATATAAACATACACACTTAAGAAGTGTGTATTTAAAACCAACTTGTAATTGCTACCATATACAACAAGTAAAAATGACTTCGGCGCAATCGAGTTTTCTGTATAGCCGCTACAGCGTATATCATCAAGGCCACCGAAAACAGGTCTGTCTTTCGGTGGTCTCTGTATAATACTATATGAGCCGCGGCCTATGAAACCCTCAGCCGACCGTGATGGCCTGTGTTGCTGCGTTGCCAGACGCACGATGATGGCTAACTTTAACCTTAAATTAAATATAAACTACTGAGGCTAGAGGGCTGCAATTTGGTACGTTTGATGATTGGAGGGTGGATGATCAACGTACCAATTTGCAGCCCTCTAGCCTCAGTAGTTTTTAAGATCTACAAGAAGTATGGATTGAGGGAAAAAACACTTTGTGACCATTATCGTTATGATAGAGGAAAAAAATTCGACGAATTTCCACTTCGCGCAGACGGTGAAATTAAATTATTTTTTCCCTTTTTTTTTTGCAGCCCCCTCTGGCAATATATCAAAGAGGTTGGGGAAGGGGGGCGGGCGCCCCCTTCTAATCTCATTATAAAAAGAGAGAGAAAAGTCAGGAAGACGGTGAAATTACCCCTAAAGCATCTGCCCTCAAGTTGTCATATTGACTGGTGCTGAGAGAGAGAGAGAGAGAGAGAGAGAGAGAGAGAGAGTGGAAGTAGGTAGGGGGAGGTATGGTTGATTTTTTCTCTACGTCTTAATTTTACGTAACCTTCATAGCACTATTTGTGAATATGTGTACTCATTAGCATCTCTCTCTCTCTCTCTCTCTCTCTCTCTCTCTCTCTGGCTCTCTCTCTCTCTCTCTCTCTCTGGTAAAATACTTTAAAATGAACCATCTGGTATTTTACCCATATCACCGTCTCGTTCTTCCCTTTCTGATGAGAGCATTTTCCTAACAGTGCTGTTCTTAACTCTCTCTCTCTCTCTCTCTCTCTCTCTCTCTCTCTCTCTCTCTCTCTCTCTCTCTCTCAGTCCTTTAAAATTAATCCTTTTGTTTTTTATATTATCTTACTTCAAGTGGATATGAGGGCAGCATGTCCGTTTCTGTGCCATTATAAAATCTCTCTCTCTCTCTCTCTCTCTCTCTCTCTCTCTCTCTCTCTCTCTCTCTCTCTCTCTCTCTCAGTCCTTTAAGTTTTTAATCTTTTTGTTTATTTTTCTGGGCTATGATATCTTATTTCTCTCTCTCTCTCTCTCTCTCTCTCTCTCTCTCTCTCTCTCTCTCTCTCTCTCTCTCTCTCTCTCTCTCAGTCCTTTAAGATTAATCCATTTGTTTTTTATATCTTATTTCAAGCAGTTATGAGAACAGTATTTTCGTTTTCGGGCAATGATTAACTCTCTCTCTCTCTCTCTCTCTCTCTCTCTCTCTCTCTCTCTCTCTCTCTCTCTCTCTCTCGAACCAACAGTCCAGTTTACTCCAACTTATCGTCCTTCCATTGGAGTCGACCCCAGCAGTTCCTTGTCAGGTTACATTAGGTAGATATGTTTATCAGTCAGCCGAAGTGCTGTGCTTTGCACTTAAATCAGAAGTGTTTAGCGCGCATGCGCATATCTAGGCTCATTTTAACCCTTTACCGACATATGTTTATATTTGGTAGATCCTGTTTTGTTTTCCGAGATGAGTTTTGCTTACGCTAACTTACTTTACAGTGTAATTTTATGTATTTGTATGTGTGTCCTCCAGTCAGTTTTGTATGTAAGTATTCCCACATACCTTCCTTCCTACATAATTATTCAAACATACCTTCCTTCCTACATAATTATTCCCACATACGTTCAGGCCTTCACCTGTTTAATCCTTCCTACATAATTGTTCCCACACACCGTCACCCGTTTAATCCTTCCTACATAATTATTCCCACATACCCTCCTTCCTACATAATTATTCCCACATACCTTCAGGCTTTCACCCGTTTAATCCTTTCTTCATAATTATTCCCATATTCCTTCACCCATTTAATCCTTCCTACATAATTATTCCCACATGCCTTCCTTCCTACATAATTATTCCCACATACCTTCCTTCCTACATAATTATTCCCACATACCTTCAGTCCTTCACCCGTTTAATCTTTCCTACATAATTATTCCCACATACCTTCAGGCTTTTACCAGTTTAATCCTTTCTTCATAATTATTCCCACATTCCGTGGCCGTTCGAGCAGTCTGACGTCAAATGTCTTTACCTCGGAATTGCGCAAAACGGAAGTTTTTTTGTTTAATCTGAGAATCTTTTCCCCAAAATTGCAACACATCGCTATTTCCACCAAGCCTTCACGGCTGCGATCACGGGCCTTCAATTTGTGTCGGCTGTAATCGTCACTTAGGAGAGTTTTCTTTGAGATTTATGAAGCCCTGTTTATTTTCTGTCTGTTTTTGGTGGAGGGGGTTCATTTTGGGGGGGCAGGGGTTAGCTTTAATCATTACTTGAAGACTTATCTTTGAGATTTCTGAAGCCTTGTTTATTTTATTATTTTATTTTGGGGGCAGAGGGGGTTCATTTTTGGGGGCCGGGTGGTGGCTGTAATCATCACTTAAAGACACTTCTTTGAGATTAATGAAGCCTTGTTTATTTTTTGTTTATTTTTGGCGGATGGCGGTTCATTTTGGGTATGGTGGAAATCTGTTCCGTCTTCTCCCCCCCCCCCCCCTGGGCTAGGTGTCTAGGTATCTCATTATCAACTTCACAATATGGTCTCATCAACTTCCCGATTTATTTCGGGAGGACCTCCTGTTGTGTCTCATTTTTTCCCCATCGGGGTTGGACCATTTTTGTTTTTGTACTTCGAAATCTAATTAACCCTTTTTTTATTTTTTCATTTATTTTATTTATCTTTTGACATTTTGACATAGACAGAAATTAGTGAGGCAGGTAAATAAACCTATCAAAAAATAGATTTCATTATTTTTTTTTTTAGATTTTGTATACAGACACAAATTAGCAGGCAGACATGTAAAGAAACTTATTGAAAAATATATAATAATTTATATATATATATATATATATATATATATATATATATATATATATATATATATATATATATATATATATATATATATATGATACTGATAGAAATTGACAGGAAGGTAAAGAAAAGAAACCTATAAAACAAGTAAAAAAAAAAATGCGCCGAAGAAACTTTCTGTACAGCCGCAACAGCGTATAATCAAGGCCACCGAAAATAGATCTATCTTTCGGTGGTCTCGGTATAATGTTGTTTGAGTCGTGGCCCATGAAACTTTAACCACGGCCTGGTGGTAGCCTATCCTATATCGTTGCCAGACGCGCGATTATGGTTAACTTTAACCTTAAATAACATAAAAACTACTGAGGCTAGAGGGCTGCAATTTGGTATTTTTGATGATTGGAGGGTGGATGATCAACACACCAATTTGCAGCCCTCTAGCCTCAATAGTTTTTAAGATCTGAGGACGGACAGAAAAAAGTGCGGACGGACAGACAAAGCCGGCACAATAGTTTTCTTTTACAGAAAACTAAAAGTAGATACTGACATGTGAACTTTTGATATTCCGATTGTATTGATATTAAAACTTTTATCCGTTGTATATTGACACATGAGATTTACAAGATTATATATTTGAACAAGGCTAAACAAATTGCTTTATAATTCCATATTTGCATAGAAAAATGGCGGAATCTTGATCAATACAAGAGTATTTCTGTGTTTCATAGTGTTATTCCATTTTAGTTTCCAAATTGAGAGAGAGAGAGAGAGAGAGAGAGAGAGAGAGAGAGAGAGAGAGAGAGAGAGAGAGAGAGAGAGTTTATAATTTTATAATTTTAGAGCTTCACATACACCAAAAAAAAAACACGAACTGTTCATGGGAAAACAGAGAGAGAGAGAGAGAGAGAGAGAGAGAGAGAGAGAGAGAGAGAGAGCCAAATTAATGATCTTTTCATCAGTCCTCTCCAAATCCATTACTATTATAAGTTCACGTGTGTGAATATACAAGCCATTGTTCTTTTGTGTTCAACAGTGACCTATAAAACAATCAAATAAATCCGTTGCCGGCGTGTAATTGGGAATGCAGAAAATTGAAGGTTTTTGTCTCTCTCTCTCTCTCTCTCTCTCTCTCTCTCTCTCTCTCTCTCTCTCTCCAGTTCCTCCTTGTTGGGAAACGATCAGCGAAGTCAGTTATGGCGACGCCACAGTTCGTCAATAGATTACGAAACTTGTCTTATTTCTGTGTCTTTGATGTTCAGCCCCTAAAGTCAGTTTCAGAACTCTCTCTCTCTCTCTCTCTCTCTCTCTCCCTCTCTCTCTCTCTCTCTCTCTCTCTCTCTCTCTCTCTCTCTCGTCACAAGTCTTATTTCTGTATCCTTGATGTCCAGTCCTAAGATCAGTTTTGGGACGTTCTCTCTCTCTCTCTCTCTCTCTCTCTCTCTCTCTCTCTCTCTCTTTTTCAACCTTAGGAGCTTGCTGACATCTCTCTCTCACTCTCTCTATTTCATCAGTCGTCTTATTTCTGTATCTTTGATGGCCAGTCCTAAGATCAGTTTCGGAACATTCTCTCTCTCTCTCTCTCTCTCTCTCTCTCTCTCTCTCTCTCTCTCTCTCTCTCTCTCTCTTTTTCAGACCTTGGGAGCTAGCTGACGTCAGCATTATTGCTTTGCGAGGATCGATGTGGTCTGGTAACGATGTCAACGGGTTTCTTCTCCGTAGTTGCCCAGACATTATTAGCAAATCCGGAGGTTTCTCCTCAGTTGCCCAGACATTATTGAGGTGACGTCATCACATTCAACAACATCAGCTACTTCCACCTCTTTGTTCTATATCTGGAAACTCCCCTCTCTTCCCTCTCTCTCCCCTCTCCCCTCCCCCCCAAATCTAGCTAGGAGCAGTTATTTAGGTTTTATATTTGGAAACTCCTCAACCACCCACCCACCTACCAATCTATCTAGGAGCATTTACTTTGTCAAGTTTCTAGTTTATGATTTCTTTTGTCGTTCTCGCTTGTCGTGGGTTTTAATATGTCTGTTTTTAGTTTCAGTTTCGTCTCTTGAATGTTTTCGTGTCGGTTTACATCTAGTGAACGAGCTTAAATAGTCTTTATAGTCTCA
Source organism: Macrobrachium rosenbergii (assembly GCF_040412425.1). NCBI lineage: Eukaryota > Metazoa > Arthropoda > Malacostraca > Decapoda > Palaemonidae > Macrobrachium > Macrobrachium rosenbergii. Next base: position 710,649 of record NC_089786.1, read on the forward strand.
ATAGTGTTTTATTAAAGGGTTTACGAGGCTAATTCTTACATTTTCCTCAGTTGAAAACTGAATTATTTTAGGACGCAGACAATATGTCATACAAACATCACAGGCACCTTTCTGCGCATGCGCGAGTCTCAACAGATGTAAACAAGGTCATGGTCAAAACATATAGAAAAAAGAGAGAGAGAGAGATTATGTTTATGGACAGAAGGAATGTACAAACCTTTTGTTCTTAGAGTTTCACATATACCAAAACAAAAATAACACGAAGTGTTTATGGGAAAATTAGAGAGAGAGAGAGAGAGAGAGAGAGAGAGAGAGAGAGAGAGAGAGAGAGAGAGAGAGAGAGAGAGAGAGTGCACTAACTCCGTCTTCTTTGCCCACAAAATTATACTTATATTCCCTGCGCTTTTTGCAACGTCCTCTATCACCCCATTCATAAAATATTTAAGACCTTGGAGACACAACACCACCTTAGTTTTAAACACCCGAGAGAGAGAGAGAGAGAGAGAGAGAGAGAGAGAGAGAGAGAGAGAGAGAGAGAGAGAGAGCGTTGGCTTTAGGGTAAAGATAGTATTCTTCTTCTTCTTCTTCCCAAAGATGGTGGGAGATGGTTTTGCCCCGACATAGTTTTGACTGTTAAGCAGAGAATGAAACTCCTCGTTAAAATAGTTCACAATAATAGCTGCTTCCTACACATACACACAAACACAGGAACAAACATACACACACACATATATACATATATAATTTCCCTCTCGCCTCTCTCTTTTGAATACGAGACAATTGTATTTTTCGGGAAATTTCAGCGCGGGTGAATTTAGATTATCCGTAATGTTTGGAAAAATAGTCCGAAGTAATTTGGTATTAGCGGTACATCAGCATTAGTTCTCGGGAGATCAAAGGAAGAGCCGCCTTGGTAGAGAGAGAGAGAGAGAGAGAGAGAGAGAGAGAGAGAGAGAGAGCCATTAAACAAAAGGAATTGTTTAGATGACTGAAAGATAAAACTAAATTTTAATGGAGAGAGAGAGAGAGAGAGAGAGAGAGAGAGAGAGAGAGAGAGAGAGAGAGAGAGAGATATTTAACAAAAGGAATTGTTTAGATGACTGAAAGATAAAAGTCTAATTCTATTGTGGAGAGAGAGAGAGAGAGAGAGAGAGAGAGAGAGAGAGAGAGAGAGAGAGAGAGAGAGAGAGCGACTAAAAAGTTAATTTTACCGCAACTCTTAATATGAAGAGTTTTGACGCACTTTGGCCAGAATATTACCTTAGAAATGAACATCTTATCATCATTGCAGTGGCTGTACAACCTTGCCAACTTCAGACCACATCCAGAACAACATCACTTTCTCGTCGAAACCTCACACAACTCTTGAATACATCCCTCAGAGATGTCAGAACATCACAAAACTCTGAATACATCCCTCAGAATTGTCAGAACCTCTGAACACATTCCTCAGAGAGGTGGGAATGAACGCATCATGATAAGAAAAAGACGCGATTAGTATTGCGCCAGAATAGACATCGTGCTATCTCCTGGCGTCTTGTGGGCCAGATTTATTTAATGCCTGCCATATAGCCTACACGTGAGGCTGTTACGGGCTGATAGCCTACTGAGGTGTCGGGGCTGTGACACAGCATTGGGAAATTGTCTATCTGTACTTTGTTCGTTACAGTCTACTGCGGAGGCTTTTTCAATATCTCTTGCTAGCTTCAAATTATCTCTGTCCTAATACAGTTTTTCTATATGTTTTATCTATTCATTTTTGAAAATGTTATTTTTTTTATTTTTTGATAAGTGATCTCTTCTCTGGAAGCTTAAATTTCGTCAGTGGCCCCTTTGGTGGGCTTATTCTATATGAATAGGGTTCATCTTCTGAATAATAATAATAATAATAATAATAATAATAATAATAATAATAATAATAATAATAATAATAATAATAATAATAATAATAATAATAATAATAATAATATTCTTTAGAAGTTCGAATTTCAAGTCAGTGGCCCCTTTGGTGGGCTTATTCTATCTGAATAGGGTTCATCTTCTGAATAATAATAATAATAATAATAATAATAATAATAATAATAATAATAATAATAATAATAATAATAATAATAATAATAATGCTCTTCTTTCTGTATTTCTCTTTACCTTCTGTTACTTCTGTCTAATGAACACCATATTCTGTGGAAGCTTGAATTTCAAGTCAGTGGCCCCTTTGGTGGGCTTGTTCTATATGAATAGGGTTTACCTTCTGAATAATAATAATAATAATAATAATAATAATAATAATAATAATAATAATAATAATAATAATAATAATAATTCAAGAACTGGATGACTCTACTAACAGGCCTGAATGCATTTATCAGAGATCTGAAGAGCACAGGGCATTTCATAAATCATCTTAACCTTTGCCAACAGGATATAGATAGGGTCAGTCAATGTTGGCCCCTCCCCCCCCTTAAATTCCTCTGCATTATACGTCACAGCATTTTTAATTGTGCATGGCCCACGAACGACCAAAAAAAGCCAGAGCCAAGTGGTCAGCGACCATATTAGCCTTCAGTTGGGTCACACTCAATTACGAAAGGTTTTCAGACCACGATAAGGTTCCTCGACATTTGAAATCTCCAGCAGTCATTTGTCTCGCCTCAAGAACAGTGACAGGATGGCGCGTCACACTCACTTCACGAAGAAGAAGAAGAAGAAGAAGAAGAAGAAGAAGAAGAAGAAGAAGAAGAATATATTAACGAAGAATTATCAGAAGAATTGAACAAGGAGGAAAGAAAAATAAGAAGAAGAAAAAAGAAGAAGAAGAATATTATCAGAAGAAGAAGAAGAAGAAGAAGAAGAAAGAAGAAGTTCCTGCTGTTGTTTGCTGAAGAAGAATCAAGAAAGATTGATCTCTCGCCTAAGAGAACCTTCCTCCTCCGAAAAAAAGAAGAAGAAAAAAAATTGAAGAGCTTCCTACTGTTGTTTGCTGAGAAGAATCATAACATTGATCTCTCGCCTAGAGAACCTTCCTCCTCCGAGGAAGTCTCTCTCTCTCTCTCTCTCTCTCTCTCTCTCTCTCTCTCTCTCTCTCTCTCTCGCTGGAGCCTTTACTAAAAGCTCTTCCAGCGCCGCTGTCCAGGGAAGGAATTTGATCACGGCGTGATAAGGCGAAGAGCTGCTGCTGTCAATGAGTGTTGGGGGTTTTGAAGTTTGGAGAGAGAGAGAGAGAGAGAGAGAGAGAGAGAGAGAGAGAGAGAGAGAGAGAGAGTGGTTTTTGGTATACGAGTACCTGGTGACGGAACACTTCTCATCTCATTCCCGTCTCTTATTTTGTTCCTACATTCTTATCTCTCTCTCTCTCTCTCTCTCTCTCTCTCTCTCTCTCTCTCTCTCTCTCTCTCTCTAGGATCGAACCCAGGTCTTTCAATTGAAAGACTTATATATATATATATATATATATATATATATATATATATATATATATATATATATATATATATATATATATATATATATATATATATATATATCTGATTCACATCAGGATCGAACCCAGGTCTCTCAATTGAAAGGCCTGGGTTTTCACATCAGGATCGAACCCAGAGAGAGAGTTTATATATATATATAGATATAGTATTTTATATCTGTTGATATATTATATATCTCTCTCTCTCTCTCTCTCTCTCTCTCTCTCTCTCTCTCTCTCTCTCTCTCTCTCTCCCCAAAATATAAATTAGATTTTTACTTGATTATGAACAGTCTTTTAAACAATTTTGTCTGCTGATTGGGACTCTCTCTCTCTCTCTCTCTCTCTCTCTCTCTCTCTCTCTCTCTCTCTCAGTCTTTTAAACAATTTTGTCTGCTCTTGGGACTCTCTCTCTCTCTCTCTCTCTCTCTCTCATCCTCTCTTTTCCATCCCGAAATTTTGGTCGTACCTTCCTTCATTAATCATCTCAAGTCACGTTTCTGAATGGGCGGTGGTTGATAGATGACCATAGCGTAATGCAACGCTTATCTGTTCAGTAACTCACTGGATAAGTGTGTCATGAAAAACAGAATTTATTCCAATTATTTCATTCACGTCTTTTTTTTTTTTTTTGAGTGGAAAGGAAGACAGTTCGGTCAGAAGTTATTTCAAGAAATTAGTGATCTCTAAAACGATCAAGTACTTCAAGAAAATTAAATGATCTCTATAAGAATCGATTATTTCAAGAAAATGATTGATATCTTCAAAATAGATTTTAGTTCAGTGTTGTTACTTGTTTTTGCATTCCTGTGTCAAGCACTGGGGTAAAGCTCTCTCTCTCTCTCTCTCTCTCTCTCTCTCTCTCTCTCTCTCTCTCTCTCACACAAAAATAATAATTGACAGATTTATGATGACAAAATCAGATACTGAAGAAATTTCACTGGCGGTTGTTTTTTTAAGTTGTTTCTATATTTGACTGCTATGTTGTTGTTGTTGATTGTTGTGAAGGGTACTAGACCCCCACTCTCTCTCTCTCTCTCTCTCTCTCTCTCTCTCTCTCTCTCTCTCTCTCTCTCTCTCTCTCAGGTGGTAATGTTTCTTTCCGTGAACACTTGAAGGTCAATCAATTACCAGAGAAAAATGACCTAATGGAATATTTTATCACTAAAAACCAGTGTACCCTTACCGTCAAAATTGACGGTAATATAAGAGGGAGTCGAGAGGATTGTCCCCAGGCTGGACGACGGCAAGTCTAAGCTCGTAGACAGTCGTTTACGTAGAATTACACGCAGTTATTATACAGAACGTAGTGATTATAGGTACATCATACATTATATATATATATATATATATATATATATATATATATATATATATATATATATATATATATATATATATATATACAGTGTATATATATGCGTGTGTGTGTGTTTGTGTGTGTATGGATTATTATAGGATTATTAAGCTGTCACAATAAGGACACGGAAATGATAATTTTAATGATGAATTATTTCTTCCGCAGGCGATAATTATCTGACGAGCAAAGCCGCCTACGTTGACAGAACGGGGAAGGATGAACTAGTTCAAGGTAATTAAGAGATTATCCCCTTAATGATTGCATGGTCTGACGTTTTACGTCCTCTCTCTCTCTCTCTCTCTCTCTCTCTCTCTCTCTCTCTCTCTCTCTACACCAAGAGGAGTTACTTATATCTTTCAGTGTTGTAAGGTGTTCTGTCTGTCGGATGATAGCTAAGCGACTGTGATGGTTTTGCATTCAACTCCAGTTCACTGAATTAAAGTTAAATTCACTTGAATTCAACTCAGATTCACTGAATTAAAGTTAAATTCACTTTAATTCAACTCAAATTCACTTGAATGCAACTCAGATTCACAGAATTCAACTCGAACTCACTGGATTAACGTTAAATTCATTAAATTAAACTCAAAATCACCGAATTCACTTGGATGCAACTCAGATTCACTTGAATTCAACCAAAATCACTTGAATTCAACCCAAAATTCACTGAATTAATGTTAAATTCATTAAATTAAACTCAAATTCACTGAAATAAGTTAAATTCATTGAATTCAACTCAAATTCACGTAATTCAACTCAAATTCACTTGAATTATACTCAAAATCACTGAATTAAACTCAAATTCACTTGAATTCAACTCAGGTTCACTTGAATGCAACTCAAATTCACTTGAATTCAACTCAAAATCACTTGAATGCAACTCACATTCGCTTGAATTCAACTTAAATTACTTGAATTCAACATATGTTACTTGAATTCATCTTAAATTCACTTGAATTCAACTCAAAATCACTTGAATTCAACTCAAATTCACTGATTTCAACTCAAACTCACTAAATTAACGTTAAATTAATTAAACTAAAAATCACTGAATTCACTTGAAAGTTCAACTTAAATTCACTTGAATTCAACTAATAATCACTTGAATTTAAATCAAATTCACTGAATTAAAGTTAAATTAATTGAATTCAACTCAAACTCACTGAATTTAAGTTAAATTCGTTGGATTCAACTCAAATTCACTGAGTTAAAACTCGAATTCACTGAATTCAACTCAAATTCACTGAATTAAATTGTCATTCATTGAATTCAACTCAGATTCACTGAAATAAAGTTGAATTCATTGAATTCAATCCAAATTCACTGAATTCAACTCAAATTTCGTGTATTAAATTTATATTCAGAAAATTCACTGAATTCAACTCAAACTCACTGAATTCAACTCAAACTCACCGAATTCAATTCACTGAATTCAAATGAAAATCACTGAATTCAAAGCAAACTCACCGAATTCAACTCAAACTCACAGAATTCAACTCAAACTCACAGAATTCAACTCAAACTCACTGAAGCAGGAACCGCTTCCTAATTCGCTTCATTGTTGGTAACCTCAGTAGCCAAGTTCACGTTACGTTGCCAACAATGAAACTGTTTTTTTGTTTGTTGTTTTTGTTTATGTTTGTAATTAGTGGGAGAGGATCGTGTTGCATTATGGTCCATATATTTTGGGAAATGATACAGCAGCTGTTATTATTATTATTATTATTATTATTATTATTATTATTATTATTATTATTATTATTATTGGTGAGGAAATGTATACTGATGTAATGTAAATATATATTTAAAAATATATATATATAAAAAAAATTTTTATTACATATTTACATTTCAATTATTGTCCATCTCTTCACCATTTGGTCGACTCACGTTATTATTATTATTATTATTATTATTATTATTATTATTATTATTATTATTATTATTATATTACTTATTATTAAATAATTTGTATGCATGTATATATATAGTATTATACTGTATATATATTAAATATATATATATATATATATATATATATATATATATATATATATATATATAAAATGTATGTGTATGTGTGTATACATATATATACATAGAATGAACTGACAACCCATTACATATAGCCTTACCAAACAATGACGCTTTCAGGAGCGTACATACCACTCCCCAAACAACCTACGCACGGAAGAAGCAAGACGCCTTCCCTCCCCTATACCGGGCGAATAAGGGCGTAATTATTCACTTTTCTGGGATGGAGAGAGAGAGAGAGAGAGAGAGAGAGAGAGAGAGAGAGAGAGAGAGAGGGGTCCTCCTTCGATATGCAAATAGCCTGGTACTTGTCTGAGGTCCTGAGAGATATAATGGATGATCCGGATTAGCGGGACGCATTAATATAAAGATACATTGTTCAACGGGGAAGCGTCTTATTGGAACAAGGTGGTCCTCGAGAGAGAGAGAGAGAGAGAGAGAGAGAGAGAGAGAGAGAGAGAGAGAGAGAGAGAGAGAGAGAGGAAAGGAATTATCTGATGAATTGCGCCTCTTCCTCACGGGGCCAATCTATATATTTTAAATATATGATGCTATAAATTTTAACTAAGTGCCGATCAGGCCTCTCTCTCTCTCTCTCTCTCTCTCCCTCCCCAAAGTACTTACCCAGAGTCGATTAATATCCACGATCATAATCCACTGCTTTTGTAAGAGAGAGAGAGAGAGGAATTATCAGATGAGTGTTCTTGCTATCATGGGGTAAAGATATTACCTCGTCGAGGTCATTCAGTTTTTTAATTATATGACGCTATAAATTTTAACGAAGTACCGAAGCTCGGCTCTCTCTCTCTCTCTCTCTCTCTCTCTCTCTCTCTCTCTCTCTCTGGATTATTAAGGAAAGTAATCCATAATGTAACGCCCTTGTTCTCTGAGCGACACGTGTCTACTTAACTCACAAGCGCGCGCGCACGCGCGCGCCCGAGAGAGAGAGAGAGAGAGAGAGAGAGAGAGAGAGAGAGAGAGAGAGAGAGAGAGAGGTAGGTTATGTAACTTTGCGTCACAACAACTGGTCATTATAGGAAAGACAGAGAGAGAGACAGAGGTTGTGCAGCTTGGCGTCACAATAACAGTGGTCATCAGAGAGAGAGAGAGAGAGATATTATGCAACTTTTCGCCACAACAACTGGTCATTATAGGAAAGAGAGAGAGAGACAGAGACAGAGAGAGATTGCAATAACAGTGGTCATCAAAGAGAGAGAGAGAGACATTATTCAACTTTTCGTCGCAACGATTATGGTCATCAAAGAGAGAAAGAGAGATAGATTTGCTAACATTGACCATTAGAGAGAGAGAGAGGGTTAAAAAGTTTGTGGCAATAATTATCGAGAGAGAGAGAGAGAGAGAGAGATGTTGCTAAAACATTGTTTGTCAAAGACAATAATTATTTGTGACAATAATTATCGAGAGAGAGAGAGAGAGATTATGCAGCTTTGTTTCACAACAACATTGGCTATGAAAGAGAGAGAGAGAGAAAAAGAGTTTGGGGCAAAAGTTTGGGGCAATTATCAATTTAGGTTAGACCCCAAGTGTCCTCTTTATCTCTTCCTCCAACGATGTTGTTGAGAGGCGTCTCTCTCTCTCTCTCTCTCTCTCTCTCTCTCTCTCTCTCTCTCAGGCATCCCCTCATTTGCATATTTAATGAGAGCAAGTGATATAAAAATAAGTACTGTGTTTTTCGCCCTTAATGTCAGCCATGGTATCCAGTTGGACAATGCATATGTTTTAAAACAGTTTTTCTTATATGAACTGAATTTTAGTTTTCTCATATTGTTTAGTAAATGTTTTCCACGGGGCTATTTAGTAGATGTGTATATAAATAAATAAATAAATTATATATATATATATATATATATATATATATATATATATATATATATATATATATATATATATATATATATATATATATATATATATATATTTCATAGAATCTATATTTCAAATTCGTATTTTCTTCAAAGTCCAAGTTTTAAATCACTGACTAAAATATTTATTTTGAAACAATACAAGTCAAAATATTAAGCATTAAAGAGCTTACGTATTTTATTTTCAATCTTTGGAATTATATTGTTTCAAAATCCAGTTTTAGTTTCTGTAAAAGAAAACTACTGTGACGGCTTTGTCTGCCTGTCTGCACTTTTATCTGTCTGTCCGCACTTTTTTCTGTCCGCACTTTTTCTGTCCGCCCTCAGATCTTAAAAACCACTGAGGCCAGAGGGCTGCAGATTGGTATGTTGATCATCCACCCTCCAATCATCAAACATGCCAAATTGCAGCCCTCTAGCCTCAGTAGTTTTTATTTTCATTGAGGTTAGTGTTAACCATAATCGTGCTTCTGGCAACGATGTTGGGCAGGCCACCACCGTGCCGTGGTTAAAGTTTCATGGGCCACGGCCCGTACAGCATTATACCGAGACCACCGAAAGATAGATCCATTTTCGGTGGCCTTGACCATACTAAGATGGTGAAGAGATACACAGTGACTTAGATGTAAATAAAAGTATTAGAAATATTCGTATTTATATTTCAGAAATATATATTTATATCTACACCACTGTGGATATCTTCAACATTATTATTATTATTATTATTATTATTATTATTATTATTATTATTATTATTATTATTATTATTATTATAGCAATATTTGCCAAACATCAAAGACCCCCTCTCTCTCTCTCTCTCTCTCTCTCTCTCTCTCTCTCTCTCTCTCTCTCTCTCTCTCTCTCTCCCACCCCAAACCGCCCTTCTCTCAAGGTGACAACAGGGCTTACACTAGTTCGCCCACAGGAACGCATGCAAATTTGGGCAAGGCATTGTACCAACAAACAATGATGGCTGGTGTAACATTACCTCCCAGCGAATTAATTGCCTCAGTCTTGCTTAACAATCAACATTTCCCTAATGGCACGGCACTTCGCGTGGCTAAAGTGCATTGCTATGGAAACCCCACGGCTGTAATGCGCGGGCACGTGCGCGTGTGTACCCACACATGCGTATGTATGTATGTATGTATATATATATATATATATATATATATATATATATATATATATATATATATATATATATATATATATATATATATATATATAAAATATATAAAACACCATTTCAGTTTCTCTGTGTTTTGACGAATAAAATCTCTCTCTCTCTCTCTCTCTCTCTCTCTCTCTCTCTCTCTCTCTCTCTCTCTCTCTCTCTCTCTCTCTCTCGTGCATGAGAAAAACCAAATTGATTTTATGAAGTTCAATGTCCTTCGTAACAGTCTTAATAGCCGGTATTTAATGTGGTTTTATTTTGTTGCTAAAATCCAAGTTTGGTTTTGTTTGGGGGCCCTCGTTAATCATTGATCAGAATTATGCAAATTATGGGTTAATAATTAATTAAAAATGGCTTATAAAAGCAAACGAAGATTATTGAAAAATGAACGATAACCATTACGAAATAATCTGAAAACAATTTCTATTTATTGTATTATTTTGCTAAAATCCATTTTGGTTTTTTCGTGTCCTCGTGAATCTTAGATCGGAAATATGCAAATTATGAGTCAGTAATTAAGTATAAAGCTTATAAAAACAAACGAAGCATTACACAGAGAACGAAGATTATTGAAAAATGAACAATAAACATTGCAAAACCATCAGAAAACTACCTGGAATTTAGTGAAATCTGCCAGCCATCTGAACAATTCCGTGACTGGACGTAAGGCCTAACAAAAAAGCGAACGCTTTCTACTGGGAAATGCTACCGGGAATAATGATAAGAGAGAGACGAAACGATTTGAAAACGAACGATAAAGTGGACACAGAATGTTCAGCCCCCGCATTCTAGTTGCAACTTCTGAGAGCTCTCGTTGTTTTGACGTACTGGTGGGGTTTGGTCCCAATGTGAAAGGGGGAAAATGTGGGCTGTTTTTGGTAAACTTCATGAGAGAGAGAGAGAGAGAGAGAGAGAGAGAGAGTTAGAAAATAGGGGAGAAAGAGAGAGAAAATTGGGAAATAGGAGAGAGAGAGAGAGAGAGAGAGAGAGAGGGAAAATTCAAAAGTATATTTGTTTTTTTTTATAAAATATAAGTGCCCAAAGCACTTAAACACTTTAAGCACTTTTTCCAGCTCCTGAAAACACTTACCCACGCAACTTGCTAAAGTGACACATCGCCTCAGAACTGGTAAAAAAAATTATTGTTAGATATTTCTGGGCAAATTCAAATTCCACTTGATTCACCAAGACCAAATCTGAACTTCTGCAAGTTACGACTTTTTCAAATTCGTATCTCCGGGTCCCTCGTCAACTCTCTCTCTCTCTCTCTCTCTCTCTCTCTCTCTCTCTCTCTCTTCTCTCTCTCTCTCTCTCTCTCTCTCTCTCTCTCTCTCTCTCTCTCTCTCTCTCTCTCTCTCTCTCTAGGTGACTCTCTCTCTCTCTCTCTCTCTCTCTCTCTCTCTCTCTCTCTATTTCTGATTTCTCTCTCTCTCTCTCTCTCTCTCTGCTCTCTCTCTCTCTCTCTCTATTTCAGTGATTTCAAAATTCTCTCTCTCTCTCTCTCTCTCTCTCTCTCTCTCTCTCTCTCTCTCTCTCTCTCTCTCTCTCTCTCTGGATGACTTCAAATTTATCTCTCTCTCTCTCTCTCTCTCTCTCTCTCTCTCTCTCTCTCTCTCTCTCTCTCTCTCTCTCTCTCTCAAGAAGTTTGCTGTGTAGAAAGTTTTGCCTATTCCACCGAGGCCTCAGAAAGAGGAGAATCTCTGAGTGGAGTTACTCCCTGGAGTGAAATGGATTACAATAAAAAGAGAAAACTTTTTAACTCTCTCTTCTCTCTCTTCAGACTCTTTTTTCTCCCCACCTCACAAACGAAAGAAAAATAGTCATTTTTTCCCACCTCTCAAACTGTGTGAAAAACAATCATTTTCCTCCCCACCTCACTAACAGAAGAAAAAAATCACTGGTGGAGTCCTCCCCACCTGGATTACAAAAAGAAGAAAAACAATCAACTTTCTGTTCCCACCTCACAAATCTTCAGAAGAACAGTTTTTCTCCCCACCTCACAAACGAAAGAAAAATAGTCATTTTTTTCCCCACCTCACAAACGAAAGAAAAACAATCATTTTCCTCCCCACCTCACAAACAGAAGAAAAACAATCACTTTCCTCCCCACCTCACAAACAGAAGAAAAACAATCACTTTCCTCCCCACCTCACAAACGAAAGAAGAACAGTCATTTTCCTCCCCACCTCACAAACGAAAGAAAAACAGTCACTTTCCTCCCCACCTCACAAACGGAAGAAAAACAATCATTTTCCTCCCCACCTCACAAACGGAAGAGAAACAATCATTTTCCTCCCCACCTCACAAGCGACAGAAAAACAATCATTTTCCTCCCCACCTCACAAACGGAAGAAAAACAATCATTTTCCTCCCCACTCACAAACGAAAGAAAAACAATAATTTCCCTCCCCACCTCACAAGCGACAGAAAAACAATCATTTTCCTCCCCACCTCACAAACGAGAATCTCCGCGACCTCTCGTGGCTCCCCAAATTGGCTCAGTGGCTCTACCGCTTAAATAAACCGCCCAGAGGATAAGATACAGTTTAAAAAAAAAAAAAAAAAGGTCAGGGGACCCTTAATGACCCGGGGTCACGAAAGGGTCCTACTACCCTTTCGAGATTCAGGACCTCACCACTCAGTGGCTCGTCGATACAGCAGAACATTTGACCTAACTAAATCCCTTCATTAACTGTGTCACTATTGTATTAATTTTCAGTGTTGCTGATTTTGTTACAAAATACAGTCTCATACACACAACTGTATTTTTCTATCAGTAGCGAGGGCAAGAACTCTAAATTTCTACTGTTTTGAACCAGTGGTTCTCAACCTGGGGGGCGTTAGCAATTTCCAGGGGAAATTATATTCGTTGTTCTCTGAACAAGAGTGAGCAACTAATGTTCAGAAGTTTATAGAAAAATGCAAAAGTATCGCCGTTTACCGTTACTTTCCCTTCTCTTTCTCTTTTTTTATTATTTTCCTTTAAATCTGGGAGGTAATTTTACTCACAGATGCAAGGGGGGGTGGTGGGGAAGGACCACCTCTTAGAGGGGGCGTGATGATAAAAAAAGGTTAAGAACCTCTGCTTTAAATAATATCTTGACGTAAAATGTAATGAATATTACTCAAAATATTACTCAAAATACCTCAGGCATTTAGTAGTGGAAAGAAATTTGTCCTCAAGTAACCTATATATATATATATATTATATATATATATATATATATATATATATATATATATATATATATATATATATATATATATATATATATATATATTTATATATATATATATATATATATACATATATATATATATATATATATATATATATATATATATATATATATATATATATATATATATATATATATATATATATATATATACAATAGTATTATGGCCCTTTCAGACAAGTAAAAATGCGCCGAAATCGAGTTTTCTGCTCAGCGTAAAATGCTGTATGAAACTCTCAGCCACGGCCCGTGAAACACTCAGCCGCGGCCAGTGAAACTTTCAGCCACGGGCCGATGGTAGCCTGAGTTGTTGGCACCTACAGCGATGCCAGACGCAAGATCACGTCTAACTTTAACCTTAAATAAAATGAAAACTACTGAGGCTAGAGGGCTGCAATTTGGTGTTTGATGACTGGAGTACCAATTTGCAGCCCTCTAGCCTCAGTAGTTGTCAAGATCTGAGGCCGGACAGAAAAAGTACGGGCGGACAGACGAATAGCCATCTCAATAATAGTTTTCTTTTACAGAAAACTTAAAAAAACAAGGGAAGGCGTCACAGAAGAATGGGTCATTGACGTCAAAAGATGTCTCGCAGGGAGTGGTTGACAATGAGAGATGATGAATATCTCTCATTGGATGACGTAAGCCAAGAGATTCTTGACAAATGAAGCCGTGATTGCCTTTGAAGGCGTGCAGACTGGGGCTGGGAGAGATGACTTCAGAGTAATGATAGTTTGCTGAAAATATTTATTTTCAGTTTACTGAAGTGGATAGTATGTATTTTCAGTTACTGGAAAAATGTTTTACTGAAATGAATATTATTTATTTCCTGCTGCTGAAATTAATATTTATTTCCGGTTACTGAAAATGAATATTATTTATTTCCAGTTACTGAAATTAATATTTATTTCCAGTTACTGAAATTGATATTTATTTCCAGTTACTGAAATGAATATTTATTTCCAGTTACTGAAATTAATATTTATTTCAAGTTACTGAAATTAATATTTATTTTCAGTTCATGAAATTAACGTTTATTTTCAGTTACTGAAATTAATATTTATTTCCAGTTACTGAAAATAAATATTTACAGTTGCTGAAATGAATATCTATTTCCAGTTGTTGAAATAAATATCTATTTCCAGTTACTGAAACTATTATTTATTTTTAGTTACTGAAATAAATATTTATTTTCAGTT
>NC_089786.1:727500-730000 GCF_040412425.1 Macrobrachium rosenbergii
GAGGCCCGCATGTTGGGCTTAATGAGGACCCAGATTGGTTTGGGAGAATTTTTCGGGCAGCTGAGTTTGGACTGAATGAGAAAAGAGCCAGTGGTAGAATCAAAGTTCTGTTAAAGAGTTCGAACCAGCGTTTTATTCGCACGGGCTCTTGCTTGGAATTTGCCTCCCGAAATAAATAAGAATGATGAAAGTATTCGAGAATTCTTTCTGAAACTTACAAAGGGTTTTCTGAAATTCGTGAAATTTTGTCTGAAATTCACGAAATTTTATCTTAAATTCAAGAAACTTACAAAATTTATTTCTGAAAGTCACGAAATACTTCTTGAAATTCACGAAATTTATTTCTGAAATTCACGAAATACTTCCCGAAATTCACGAAATTTATTTCTGAAATTCACGAAATTTATTCCTGAAATTCATGAAATTTCTTCCTGAAAATCATGAAATTTTTCCTGAAAATCACGAAATTTTTGTCTGAAATTCACGAAATACTTACTGAAATTCACGAAAATATTTCTGAAAAATTCACGAAAACCTCACGAATCCTTTTACTAAAAAACGAACTCACTCCTATGTTACAACCATTCTCTCTCACCATCACCGTTGGGAAAAAGTGTTATGAAGTGTTATAGAGTGTTATAAAGTGCTACAAAGTGTTATAAAGCGCTGTAAAGTGTTACAAAGTGTTACAGTGTTATAAAGTTCTACAATGTGTTATAAAGTGCTACAAAGTGTTGTAAAGAGTTACAAAGTGTTACAGAGTGTTATAAAGTGCTATAAAGTGTTACAGTTATAGAGAGTTACAATGTGTTACAGTGTTATAAAGAGTTACAGAGTGCTATAAAGTGTTACAAAGGGTTACAGAGTGTTATCAAGTGCAACAAAGCGGTACGGAGATAAAGTGCTATAAAGCGCTGCAAAAAGTTATAAAGTGCTGCTAAGTGTCACAGTGCCACAAAGTGCCAAAAGTGTCATGAAGTGCTAAAAGTGTTATGAAAAGCTGCAAAGTCTTCATAAAGTGCCACGAAGTGTTATGAAATGGTAGAAAGTGTCACGAGGCTTCATAAAAAGTGTCAACAAGCAAAAAAAAAAAAAAAAAAACCTACCTCGCCATTGTGTCCAATCCGGGAGGCATTGTTAATATGCCACCGCTCTGAATCCTTTAGCCTTATCCCACACCGTGGGATTTCCTGCCCTCTCGTCCACGGTTCTGACGTTGATGCAGAGTGGGTCATATTATAAACCCCCCCTCCCCCCCACCGCCCCTGCTGGGTGTGGAAGGGTACAGATGGACCTGACTAAATCTGGTCGAAAGAGAGGGAGGTATTATGCAATGTGTGTATGTATGTATGTATGTATGTATATACTGTATATATATATTTGTGTGTATGTATATATATATATATGTATATATATCTATATATATATATATATATATATATATATATATATATATATATATATATATATATATATATATAGAGAGAGAGAGAGAGAGAGAGAGAGAGAGAGAGAGAGAGAGAGAGAGAGAGAGAGAGAGTTACTTCCTAAAGGGATTTTATATAAAAAGAGAACATTTTTTGATGGAATGGACAATACGTTTTAATTCCCTGATTGTATTTCGAAGAACAAAAAGAAAAAAAAGAGTTATTGTAACATCAAGAATCAAAAAGAATTTCATATTTCAATGAAAATAGATTTTGAAAAAACTGCAGTTGTTAACTATACAGGCTGTTTTAGAAGCAAGAGCCCGTGCTAGCTTAATCTAAAACAACAGCAGAGATATTAAAGCCTTTGATGCTGGTTTGAATTCAGCCTTCTAGGACATAAGCACAAACAAACCAGCTAATCTTTCTCTTTTCATTTTGCAACTGTTAGAGACAGGTTTTTCGGAACAAGGGCCCGTGCTGATTAAATGCTAGCTTAATCTAAAACAGCAAGAGAGAGAGATATTGAAGTCTTTGATGCTGGTTTGAACTTTTTTGGTAAAAGGGGGTTTGCAGTAAACCTGTGTGTGTGTGTGGGCATTTTATCAGCCAAATCAAACCTCAGACGTCAGAAATGTTTCTTGTAATCCAATAAGGGTTCGTCAGTGTGACAGCTATTCAATTTTTGGTCAATAAATGGCTCTCATTCCCCCTCAGTGACCTTTGACCTTAAACGAGAATTCTGAAGGGAGATTCTCGAGGTCACTTATTCCAAATTCACTTCACGTGAATTGGGAATCATCTTCCTGCCTGAATTTCGGGGGTTAGGGGAGGGGGAAGGGGGGAGATTTTACCCCCTCCCCACTGAACCATCAACCTTGACCTTGTCATCTGTATTTTTCAATATTCCATTAATTTTTTTATTTCAGGGTATTTCTGTAATTAGGGTCTGTGATTGAGATAGGAAACTATTTTTAATGTGGATAGCAAATATTCTTACTATTTTTACTCTTTTTCTTTGCTTTTATTACTAATGTATATATATATATATATATATATATATATATATATAT
>NC_089786.1:732500-775000 GCF_040412425.1 Macrobrachium rosenbergii
ATTATCATGCCATTCTCTCTCTCTCTCTCTCTCTCTCTCTCTCTCTCTCTCTCTCTCTCTCTCTCTCTCTCAGTAATATAGATTTTTAAGTAGTTTTCCTTGTCTCTCCCCTTATATATATATATATATATATATATATATATATATATATATATATATATATATATATATATATATATATATATATATATATATACATATATCTTTTAATTTTTTTCACCTTACCTGCAACTCACGCCGCAAAGAACGCATCCACTTGAGGGTGAAAACGAATCATCCACGCGCCGTATCCATCAAAGGATTGCAAATCCGGCGGACACTCATCCTTCTCAAATCCTTTCATGACATTTAAAGGCGATCGTATTGGAGGATGTTCCGCGTAATATTCACATTCGCACATTTATAAATGCGTCATTTTTTTTATAGTTTTCTGTAAAAGAAAACTGCTGTGCCGGCTTTGTCTGTTCGTCCGCTTAAAAACTACCGAGGCTAGAGGGCTGCAAATTGGTATGTTGATCATCCACCCTCCAGTCATCAAACGTACCAAATTGCAGCCCTCTAGCCTCAGTCGTTTTTATTTTATTTAGGGTTAAAGCTAGCTATTTCCGTGTTTCTGGCAACGATATAGGATCGGCCACCACCGGGCCGTTGTTGAAGTTTCATGGACCGCGTCTCATACATCATTATACCGAGGCCACCGAAAGACAGATGTTTTCGGTGGCCTTGATTGTACGCTGTACAGAAACCTCAAATGCGCCGAAGAAACCTCGACGCATTCGTTACTTGTTTACTCTTTTATCCGAATCTCCTCAGGCCATAAATTTATGTCAGGTATTGCGACCAATTCGCCTCAAACCTGTCACCGTCAGCAACAAAACACAAAAATACAATTCCCACACAATAAACGCCTCACCATCATCCCTTCCCCCTAAAGTTTCCGGAGGCATTTGCCGTATTTTTTCGGACGCAACATAAATTCGAGACGGGGTAAAATAAAAATGGTCTCTCACCCATACCAAATGTGTATATATTTATTCCCTTGACGTCGATCTTATTGGGTGAAAGGTCGAGCTGACAGTTTTACTCTCTCTTTTTAGACAGCTTCTCTCTTTATGTAGTCTCTCACTCTCTCTCTCTTTTTATGCCGAAGGTCTTGCTGTCTGAATACTATAGAGAATTGAGGGACACGCACCAATTTCCAGGCGACAGTTATGGAAAGGTTCTCCGTCCAGCGGACATTTTCCGGGCAGGTATTTAATGTCGCTTACTTAGAGACCGTGTCTTTTATATATATATATATATATATATATATATATATATATATATATATATATATATATATATATATATATATATATATATATATCTTTGCCTCAATCCACGTTCTTTCCTTCTTCAATCTTGCTGTCCATCCTCTCTGACTATATGGCTTCTTATTGGGTGTTCTCCAATTTCCGTCTTTGGGTCCTTTTCCTCTCCTTCATTTTCTGGATCTGTTTGTCTTGCTGTCCAACCACTCCAACTCCAGTCATTCAGTCAGTCAAGAAGGAAAATTATTGACTGAATAGAAGCGACCACTTTCTTTCACACACAGTTCTCATTTTCCAGATTGCTAGAAGACTGGAACCACTTTCATTCATACACAACTCTGTTTCCAGGCTGTTAGAAAACAGGAACCACTTTCATTCTTACTCAGCTCCATGTTTCCAGAGTTTTAGAAAACTGGAACCACTTTCAGTCATACACAACTTTCAGTTTCCAGACTTTAAGACACTGGTGTCACTTTCATCACAAAAAAACTCCCTGTTTCCAGACTGTTAGAAAACTGGAACCACTGTCATTCACACACAACTCTGTTTCCAGACTGTTAGAAAACTGGAACCACTTTCATTCACACACAACTCTATTTCCAGACTGTTAGAAAACTGGAACCACTTTCATTCACACACAACTGTTTCCAGACTGTTAGAAAACTGGAACCACTGTCATTCACACACAACTGTTTCCAGACTGTTAGAAAACTGGAACCACTTTCATCACAAACAACTCTATTTCCAGACTGTTAGAAAACTGGAACCACTTTCATTCACACACAACTCTATTTCCAGACTGTTAGCAAACTAGAACCACTGTCATTCATACACAACTCTGTTTCCAGAGTTTTAGAAAACTGGAACCACTTTCATCACAAACAACTCCCTCTTTCCAGACTGTTAGAAACTGGAACCACTTACATTCACACACAACCCCCTGTTTCCAGACTGTTAGAAAACTGGAACCACTTTCACTCTTACGCAACCCATTATTTCCAGACTGTTAGAAAACTGAAACCACTTTCACTCATACACAGCCCCCTATTTCCAGACTGGTCGAAAACTGGAACTACTCAAGTTTGCACACGACACCCAGTATGACAAGAATTTAGGCCCCTGGAAAGTTTCCCGATATATCTCGACCGCGGAAGAATTAAATGATCCCATCGTAATTAGCTCCAAGTTTTTCAAGATATCTGAGTCCATCGTAATGAGCTTCTGGAAACTAATTTTATGTTTTATCGAGGGCTATCCAATTCTTACACATTACCTGAAGAGATTTTGTGCTGTCGTTTCTTCCACGGGTTTTGGAAGTGGAAGAATAACGATTCTTCAGTTATTTTCTTTTCAGATGAAGATTAGGCGCTCCGAAGAATTTTAGGAATGAATGAGACGTCAAATAACAAGATTAGAGAATTGGCGAGTTCCAGATACGTGATTACGCTTATGCAGAAAATTAAGAAAAATTTAAATTAACTCGAAAAGGTTATCTGAAAAAGAACCAAGTAAAACATGCGCCGAAATCGAGCTTTCCGTACAACGTATAATGCCGTATAAAACTATCAGCTGCGACCGGTAGCGCCTCAGTTGCTTCCCAGATGCGGTGGGATAACGGTACGTCGCGCGCCTCCGGAAAGCGCTGCCAGACGCACGTTCTATGGCTAACTTTAACCTTAAATCAAATCAAAACTACCGAGGCTAGAGGGCTGCAATTTGGTATGTGTGACGATTGGAGGGCGGACGATCAACATACCAATTTGCAACCCTCTAGCCTCAGTAGTTTTTAAGATCGGAGGGCGGACAGAATAAAGTGCAGACGGACAGACTAAGCCGGCACAATAGTTTTCTTTTACAGAAAACTTTAAAATCTACATCTTTATTTCAGTATTCTTGATTCCACCCGCAGCACTTGAACAAGCCTATAAAGAGGCTCCTAAGCCTGCGAATAAAGGGTGGAACGGGAAGCTGCACGTTTGCAATAAAGGACAAAGTCGTTGTTGCACCTGCAATACGGTGCGCGTAGGTCTTACTGCCTCCTTAAATGTCAGAGTAGCAACCATTAACGCTCTCGGTGGGGTGACATAGACTAGCGGTAACCAAGCGGCACAGAGTAGGTTTGTGTAAGTGGGGTGTTGCTGGCAGAAAATGTATTCTCTCTCTCTCTCTCTCTCTCTCTCTCTCTCTCTCTCTCTCTCTCTCTCTCTCTCTCTCTCTCTTACCAGAGATCTCTTAATTCTCTCTCTCTTACCAGAGATCTCCTAATTCTTCCTCTCTCTCTCTCTCTCTCTCTCTCTCTCTCTCTTACCAGAGATCTCCCAATTCTTTCTCTCTCTCTCTCTCTCTCTCTCTCTCTCTCTCTCTCTCTCTCTCTCTCTCTCTCTCTTTTTACCAGAGATCTCTTAATTCTCTCTTTCTCTCTCTCTTAAAAGAGATCTTTTAATTCTCTCTCTCTCTCTCTCTCTCTCTCTCTC
Source organism: Macrobrachium rosenbergii (assembly GCF_040412425.1). NCBI lineage: Eukaryota > Metazoa > Arthropoda > Malacostraca > Decapoda > Palaemonidae > Macrobrachium > Macrobrachium rosenbergii. The sequence goes on from NC_089786.1 coordinate 736,285, forward strand.
TCTCTCTCTCTCTCTCTCTCTCTCTCTCTCTCTCTATATATATATATATATATATATATATATATATATATATATATATATATATATATATATATATATATATATATATATATATATATATATATATATATATATATATATATATATATATATATATATATATATATATATATATATATATATATTATGCACATGCATAAATACACATGCGTGAGCGTGTGTGTGTATGTGTATTTGTGTACCATACATACACCCAGCGGGCATCTTGTTGTTGGTAGACGACCTCGTCGTAAGGAAACAGGCGTGAATCTGTTCTGTGCAGATTGACCAAAGCTTATTATAAACCCTTCGGAAAAAAGGATGACCCTCATTTTTCCAACGCCATCTGTTTATAGAGAGAGAGAGAGAGAGAGAGAGAGAGAGAGAGAGAGAGAGAGATCTGGAAAGAGAAAGAGGGGGAGAGAGCGACAGCGAGCTCTGTTAAGGGAGAGAGAGAGAGAGAGAGATGGAGAGCTCTGGTAAATGAGAGAGAGAGAGAGCTAGTTCTGGTAAAAGAGAGATAGAGAGAGAGAGAGTTCTGGTAAGAGAGAGAAAGAGAGGGAGAGAGAGCATGGAATTATAACGATAGATAAGAGAGAGAGAGAGAGAGAGAGAGAGAGAGAGAGAGAGAGAGAGAGAGAGAGAATGTTCATGGAATTTCAGCAATAAATAGTAGAGAGAAAGAGAGAGAGAGAGAAAAGGATTAATGCTCATGGTATTACAGCAATAAATAGTAGAGAGAGAGAGAGAGAGAGAGAGTGTGTGTCACTCACCGTGGGCAGCGCTGAAGAACCGCTGGATAAAGGTGTATTCACTTTAGGCCAGAACATTAATCATCATTTGGAGCGTGTATGTGTGTATGTGTATGTGTGTGTGTGTATATGTGTATGGGTGTACGAGATAGGCCACTTGCTCCTCTCCCTTCATCCTTGTTTGATAACTAATCAATGGATATAAATTTGACGTCATTCGCCCATACAATGTTTTTTTTTTGTGGGGGGAACTTGGTGTTTTTTTCTTTGAGCTGTGAATTTTTTTTTTTACAATTTTTACATTGTTTTATGTAGTATTTTTTCCTCGTAAGTTGTGGAGGTTTTTTACAATTTTTTTTACATTATTTTCTGTAGTATTGTTTTTTTTTTTTTTGCTTTTGGAGTTTTTTACATTTTTTTTGTAGTAGTTTTTCTGTAAATTGTGGAGTTTTTTTTTTTTACAATTTTTTACATTATTTTCTGTATAGTTGTCCTCTAAATTGTGGATTTTTTTTTACAATTTTTTTCTATTTTCTATAGTATTTTTTTTTTTAGTTGTATTTTTTTTTTACAATTTTTTACATTATTTTCGGTAGTATTTTTACTTTGAGTCATGTTTTATATACAGTTTTTTACATTATTTTCTGTAGTATTTTTTCTTTGAGTTAGGGAGTTTTTTTTTTACAGTTTTTAACATTATTTTCTGAATTATTTTTTCTTTGAGTTGTGAAGTTTGTTTTACAGTTTTTTTACATTATTTTCTGTATTATGTTTTCTTTGAATTGTTGAGTTTTTTTTTTTTACAATTATTAACGTTTTCTGCAGTATTTTTTCTTTGAGTGATGAAGTTTTTTTTTTACAATTTTTTACATTATTTCCTGCAAAATCATGAATTAAGAACAAATAGCTGTTAGACTAATGTACATCCTTTAATGTCAGACTAAACCACATCCTTTAATGTTAGGCTAAAGTACTGTACATCCTTAGTGTTAGGTTACAGTATGTATCCTTAGCATTAGAGTATAGGACATTTTTGGTGTTAGTACTGTACTTCCTTGATGTTATGCTAAAGTATATTTAGAGAATAAAACCATAGCCAATATAATAATAATAATAATAATAATAATAATAATAATAATAATAATAATAATAATAATAATAATAATAATAATAAAGTGGCCATTGATATGTCAAAAATGTCATTCAGATGCTCTCCAATTTTTAGATATTAAAAATAATATAAACTCCTGTTGGGATGTGTGATAAACATAGCCAGCATAATAATAATAATAATAATAATAATAATAATAATAATAATAATAATAATAATAATAATAATAATGTCACTGACGTAACAGAAAAGTGATTAAAGAACTGAGAAAAAAAAGAGCAACGAAGTAATGAGAGTGTATTGTCTCCAAAATTAATAGTTCTCCAGTTCCACGATTACGTGCACTGCACAGGGCCAGGTATAGTGGGTTTGTGGGGAGGGGTAGAGAAGGTTGGGGGAGGAAAAAGTGGGAAGGGGGGTGTTGGTAGACAAATTTACTGTCGCAGAAGAATTAATGTTCCTGCTGGAGAAGAAAAAGAAGAAGAAGAAGAAGAGAGTTTGATGATATTGCTGGTTTATTTATTTCTTTTCACTGGGCTGATCAGGGAAGGACAATACCAGTGCAATAAGTGATGTCTGGGTTTTTGATTAATTTCTTGTTTGTGTTTTTCTCTTGTCTATCTGTCTGTCTATCTTTCAATCTATTATCTATCTGTCTGTCTGTCTATATATATATATATATATATATATATATATATATATATATATATATATATATATATATATATATATATATATATATATATATATAGATTTGTTTGTGTGGTATAGATGTTTGAAAAAAAATATATATATATATTTTGACTATTTTTTTTTATTTTATCTTTCAGGGAACTCAAGAGGCGAAAGGATACCAGTATCCGGCTGTGAAGGAACAGCATCCTTCTTGTGCTTTTAAGGGAGGAAATCAAGAATCCTGATTCGTTTTGGGGGAAGAAGGTCAGAACCTGAGTAGTGTTTCTCATATATTCTCAAATTCTGTAGCCTCTATATCTGATCTCGTTGCTGAATCCCTTTCAATTTCGGATTTTAAGATAGGCTTTAGAAAGATGCGTCCACACTTCCCCAAAACATGTCATAAACATGTTGGGAACATGCTGCACACAAATCACAAACATGTCATAAATGTGTTGGGAACGTGTCGCACACGAATCACAACCATGCTGGGAACTTGTTGCATACAAATCACAAACATGTCATAAACATTTTGGGGACTTGTTGGATACAAATAAAAAACGTGTCATAAATGTGTTAAGAATATGCCGCGCACAAATCGCAAACGTGTCAAAAATATGTTGGGGATGTGTCGCACACAAATCATAAATGTGCTGGGAACATGTCGAACACTAATCACAAACATGTCGTAAACATGTTGGGGACTTGTCGCACACGGATTACAAACATGTTAAATACAAGTCAACAACTTCCTGGTAGCTGCAACCAGTATTTAACCTGGTTATCTAAGATTTGTCATGGATTCATTTTATATGCTGTATGAGCCGCGGCCCTTGAAACTTTAACAACAGCCCGGTGGTGACCTATCCTATATCGTTGCCAGACGCACGATTATGGCTAACTGTACCCTTAATTAAAATGAAAACTGCAGAGACTAGAAGGCTGCAATTTGGTATGTTCGATGACTGGAGGGTGGATGATCAAAATACCAATTTGCAGCCCTCTAGCCTCAGTAGTTTTGAAGATCTGAGGGCGGACAGAAAAAGTGCGGACGGACAGACAAAGCCGGCACAGTAGTTTTCTTTTACAGAAAACAAAAAGAAAGAATATATGAAAAATCTAGAAAACGGGCTAAAATCTTGCCATTTTCCCACATTTGACTCCCAAGGAATTTCGAAACTTGCTATCAACTTTCAACAAAGTCTGACTCCGACTGGAGATGGCCGGACTTTTTATTCAGTGGCTTCAGGGTTGAAAATAATCACTTCGGTGGTTGGTGCAGAAGATTCTCTGGGCTCGAACTTCAAAAAGGTTAAGTTTAATATTCCGTATGTTAAGAGGATTTGTGTGTCGGTTTTATTTATTGTAAAGGTTTTCCTCGTACGCTGACAGACAGATTTATATGTATATATATATATATATATATATATATATATATATATATATATATATATATATATACATACAAATAATTATATAAATTTTTATCAACTTGACAAGTTCATCTTATCCCATGCATACACAACTTGCAAGAACAATCTCTCTCTCTCTCTCTCTCTCTCTCTCTCTCTCTCTCTCTCTCTCTCTCTCTCTCTCTCTCTCCAAGTCGACCCAGAATTCTCCCCCCCCCCCCAAAAAAAAAAAAAAACAGACAAAAATAAACAAACAAAGACAGACACCAAAACCCGGTTTTTTCTTCTCAACCAACGAGACATTAAACCTACTATGTAGTGTCGGCTTCTCTTGGGGGCAGTTCATTCATACCATTACATCAATTAATAAGGATGCGGTCCATTTGGCGTGGGTATGGGCGGGGAGGTGTGAGACAGGCGGGAAAGTTATGAGAGAGAGAGAGAGAGAGAGAGAGAGAGATTCAAAGCTTTTCTTAGGCAGCATGTCGTTGCAATTTCATTAACATATGCACAAAGTACTGCACGAAATCAAAGTTATTGTGAGAGAGAGAGAGAGAGAGAGAGAGAGAGAGAGAGAGAGAAGCATGAGCGTAAGCTTAAAACTCAGGCCTAGATTAAGCTTAAATTTCAGGCCCAGTTCAAGTTTAGAATTAATGTCTAGATTACGCTCAAATTTCAGGCCTAGATTCAGCTTAAAATTAAGATCTAGATTCAGCTGAAAAGTCAGGCTTAGATTAAGCTTAAAGTCAGGTTTAGAGTAAGCTTAAGAGTCAGGCCTAGATTAAGCGTAGAGGTCAGGCCTAGATTAAGCTTAAAATTAAGGCATAGATTAAGCTTAAAGTCAGGCTTAAAGTAAGCCTGAGAGTCAGGCGTAGATAAAGCTGAGAGGTCAGGCCTAGATTAAGCTTAAGAGTCAGACCCAGATTAAGCTTAAAGTCAGGCTTAGAGTAAGCTTAAGAGTCAGGCCTAGATTCATCTTAAAAATTTCAGACCTAGATTAAGCTTAAGAGGTAGGCCTAGATTAAGCTTAAAGTCAGGCTTAGAGTAAGCTTAAGAGTCAGGCCTAGATTAAGCTTAAAGTCAGGCTTAGAGTAAGCTTAAAGTCAGGCCTAGATTAAGCTTAGAGGTCAAGCCTAGATTAAGCTTAAGAGTCAGACCCAGATTAAGCTTAAAGTCAGGCTTAGAGTAAGCTTAAGAGTCAGGCCTAGATTAAGTTTAAAATTAAGGTCTAGATTAAACTTAGTCAGGCCTAGATTAAGCTTAAAGTCAGGCTTAGAGTAAGCTTAAGAGTCAGGCCTAGATTAAGTTTAAAATTAAGGTCTAGATTAAACTTAGTCAGGCCTAGATTAAGCTTAAAGTCAGGCTTAGAGTAAGCTTAAGAGTCAGGCCTAGATTAAGTTTAAAATTAAGGTCTAGATTAAACTTAGTCAGGCCTAGGTTAGGCTCAAAATTAAGGTCTAGATTAAGCTTACATTTCAGGCTTTACCTTTCCTCTGCTCCAGAAAAGTCAATAATTAAGACAAACGAGTCTTTACATAAACAGAAATTACGCTGAATTATTCAACGCGCGCTACGAGAAAGAGAGAGAGAGAGAGAGAGAGAGAGAGAGAGAGAGAGAGAGAGAGAGAGAGAGAGAGAGAGAGAGAGGAGGAGACGCCTTAGAAACGTGATATTGTTTTAACCCTTCCCCCTTCTCTCTCTCTCTCTCTCTCTCTCTCTCTACTAAGATTTCCTACGGTGTTGTGCGGTATGTTAATGAGATTGTACCATGATGCAGCTTTAGAAAAACTTTGACTCTCTCTCTCTCTCTCTCTCTCTCTCTCTCTCTCTCTCTCTCTCTTCTCTCTCTCTCTCTCTCTCTCTCTCTCTTCTGTATTCCTTCTTTTGTATTAGTAAATAACACTTATCCAACACAAACAAAACGAAACAAAAATGATTTAATTAAGTATAAATTTTGTTATAATACATTTTTGTTTACATACAATACCTAAATCATTAATTTGAAAATTACATTCCTTAAAATGTTGTCCTTCGGTACAAATTACCTTTATTTCCAAAATATAAATCAACTAAAATATGAAAGGTCTGTTACATTTGAAAGCCCTTTTCATTTATCTGAAAATACCACCTATTTTTGCTTTTTGCTTCAAGTTGATAATGAATAGACATATCTCCAGTCACTCCTCTCTTCCCATGGCAATTTTCTCTTCCACTTTATCTGTACTGATATAATTTTAAATTCTTTTTTTCTCCATTACCTGTCCTCGTCCGCTTTCATTCCTTTCTCCAGTTAATGAACGTAAAGCTCTCTCTCTCTCTCTCTCTCTCTCTCTCTCTCTCTCTCTCTCTCTCTCTCTCTCTCTCTCTCTCTCTCTCAAAAAAGTTACAAATCATTGTGTAAAATATTGAGGACCCATATATATTCATCGCCCAGCCTCTCTCTCTCTCTCTCTCTCTCTCTCTCTCTCTCTCTCTCTCTCTCTCTCTCTCTCTCTCTCTCTCACAAAAAGTTACTGTTACTAATCATTATGTGTAAAATATTAAGGCCCAATATATATTCATCGTCCACCTTCTCTCTCTCTCTCTCTCTCTCTCTCTCTCTCTCTCTCTCTCTCTCTCTCTCTCAAAAGTTACTATTGCTAATCATTATGTAAAATATTAAGGGCCAATATATATTCATCGTCCACCCTCTCTCTATCTCTCTCTCTCTCTCTCTCTCTCTCTCTCTCTCTCTCTCTCTCTGTCAGAAAAGTTACAAATCATTGTGTAAAATGTTAACTACCAATATATATTCATCGTCCATTCTCTCTCTCTCTCTCTCTCTCTCTCTCTCTCTCTCTCTCTCTCTCTCTCTCTCTCTCTCTCTCAAAAAAAAAAAAAAAAAAAAATTACAAATCATTTTATAAAATATTAAGTACCAATATATATTCATCGTCCACCCTCTCTCTCTCTCTCTCTCTCTCTCTCTCTCTCTCTCTCTCTCTCTCTCTCTCTCGGAAAGGGCGTCTTGTCATCTAAAAAGGAAGTCCTATTAATAATGGAAAAAAATACGAAACGATACCGTCATGAACAGCAGAGAGAGAGAGAGAGAGAGAGAGAGAGAGAGAGAGAGAGAGAGAGAGAGAGAGAGAGAGAGAGAGAGAGGGAGAGAGATTCCCAAAAGGCGTGACGGGCGAAAGGATATGGCGAATTTGGTGACAGGGATTTGGAGGGGAAGGAAAAAATGGGAACAAGGCAGGCCATAATCCCATTACCTGACACCCAATTTAATATCGCCTGGTGGCTCTCTCCCCCAGGTCCTCCCCCAGGGTCCTCCCCCAGGTCCCCAAGGTTTCCTAGGAGGTCCATTCATACCATCCTATACCTGTGTAGGCTTCTTCAAGTCTCCCAGGCTCCCCAGGTCCTTTAGGTCATCCCAGGCCTCCCCAGGTCCTCCTATGTCCCCTGTCTCCTTCCCATTCCACCCAGGTCCCCCTAGGTCCACTCGTGTCCCCCCAGGTCCCCCAGGTCTTTCCAGGTCCCCCAGGTCTCCCCAGATCCCACAGGCCTTCCCAGATCCCCCCAGGCCTCCCCAGGTCCCCCCATGTCCCCTGTCTCCTTCCCAGTCCACCCAGGTCCCCCTAGGTGCCCTCATGTCCCCCCAGGTCCCCCCAGGTCTTTCCATGCCCCCAGGTGTCCCCATATCCCACAGGCCTTCCCAGGCCTCCCCAGGTCCCCCCCATGTCCCCTGTCTCCTTCCCAATCCACCCAGGTCTCCCCAGATCTCCCCAGGTTCCCCAGGTCTTTCCGGGTCTCCCCAGGTCCCCCAGGTCCTTCCAGGCCTCCCCAGGCCCCCCAGGTCCCCCAAGTCCCCCAGAGTTTTCCAGGTCCCCCAGATCTCCCCAGACCTCCCCAGGTCTCCCCAGGTCCCCTGCTGCATGTATGGCCATCCTCTTCATTTCTATGGGCGGTCTTCTCCGAGTCATCTCTTGATTTTTCTTCTATGAGAAGGAAATTGGGAGTCGAGTCTTTTTCTCGCGTCTTTTTTGTTGACAAGGCTTCCTCTGGGGGACTTTTGTTTGTCTTTGTAGGGAAAGTAGTTCGTTTTGAACTTTCTCTTGAGAGAGAGAGAGAGAGAGAGAGAGAGAGAGAGAGAGAGAGAGAGAGAGAGAGAGAGAGAGAGAGAGAGAGAATTTTATATCTTTTTATCATCTTTTTTTTGGTTCTGGAATTACCTCCTTAAGAAACTCCCATTTTTTCTAGTTATGAAATTTTATGTGAGGATACGTTATTCTAATCTCTCTCTCTCTCTCTCTCTCTCTCTCTCTCTCTCTCTCTCTCTCTCTCTCTCTCTCTCTCTCTCTCTCTCTCTCTGCTCATGGCAGTCACTGTTCCTAAACTTGATGAATTATTTGTCAAGTGTCTTTTATCTTGCTTGCATTCTACATCACAGTCGAGATTCCGAAATTAATGCAAGTTATTTTTAATGTTTCATAGTTGTTTATCTCTCCATGAGCCACTTCTTCAATATTGCCAAGGTCAGTTTCAAACTACATGTTGCAAAATTAGCATGGGATATAACACCATCCTTTCTTGATTTATGAACGAAACAAGATTCGACTGCCATTGATTGGTCAGAAATATATTATTAATTTAGTTTTTTTCTTTTTTTTTAATAAGTGAGATCTCTTCTTTATATATATTTCCCTTTACCTCCTCTTACTTCTTAATGAATACCATAATAATATTCTTTGGAAGCTTGAACTTCAAGTCAGTGGCCCCTTTAGTGGGCTTGTTCCATATGAATAGGTTTCATCTTCTGAATATTAATAACAATTCTCTAGTTCCTCATAAAATTCAGTCACACATGTACCAATAGGACGCTTTAAAATGTCCAATTCCACTACACTCTGTTCATTTCCCCACGGGCATATCGTGCCCTATCTTCATTTTTTGAATAAAGGTGAAAAATACCCTTTTATTTCAACTCCATTTAGGTCCCTGACCACTATGACTTGAGGTTTCGCAGCGCGACGGGGTGGCAATGGGATACAGATTGTTATCCGAACCTGGCACCTGTTGGAACACAGTGCCAAACGGGAGACAGAAGAGGCAGGTTGAGGATCGTCTGGCGTCAGACAGACAGGCAGACGGAGAGACGTGCCCACCTGACAGAACAGATAAACACGCCCCTTTTAAAGGTAGAGATCAGATACTTTGTGGCGACGTTTGACCGCGAAACAATTTAATTACCAAGTCTAGCTCTTCTCAGGTGCGAGGGGATGATTGGCACACCTGTGTAGGAGACACGGTAGGGAGGAAGGGAGGGGGAGGGGTTAGTGGTTAGGGGAGAGAGGACAGGTATATGACAGGTGCATTAAGTGACAGTCTTCCTCTTGAGCGACGGTAAAACCAGGTGATAGCTAGCTGACGGGTGGCTGGGGAGAGGGACTCAAATAGAGAGAGCCGCGCATTTGACGCAGGCACCTGTCAGTCATGAATGTACAGTGCCAGAATAACAGGCAGGTGAGAATGTAGTCGTTTCTGATTGTGTCTGAAATACATATATTAATTTATTAATGAGATATAAGTGGGAAAAACGATCCGTTACTCTGAACTTATAAACGTATAGGAGACACTTCTGAATCGTTTTTCGTGGTCACAGTAATGAAGAGTTTTAAAATCTATTAATCATCCAGTTATATATATAACTTTTCCAGGACTAATTTTAATTGCCACCCTTTTTGCAAATTAGACCACGACTGTCAAGAGGAGGCGTTCAGTAAGGTTATGGGTTCCTTTGCAATTATGTCGAGTGTTTTAGTGTATATATATATATATATATATATATATATATATATATATATATATATATATATATATTATATATTATATATATTCATCTTCCACCACCCTCTCTCTCTCTCTCTCTCTCTCTCTCTCTCTCTCTCTCTCTCTCTCTCTCTCTCTCTCTCTCTCTCTCTCTCTGTGAAAAGTTACAATTCCTTGCCAAAGTATTTCAAAATGAGTGGAAAAATATTCACCCTTTTTTGGGACTGTGGAGAAATGGATTTCCTCCAAGCCTCGACTGTTTTTATAACTCTCATGCTCTCAACAGTTCATTTAGCTCACTGTAAAACAGTTCTTGAATTTCCTAGCTCTTATTAAATAGTCCTTTTTTCCTCAAACCGTTGGACTGTTCCTGTGTGCCCTTAAAATCGATGAAATTATGTTAATAATAATTAGGTTACTTAAAGTACATAATTGTTACTGTGTGCTCTTAAAATCGATATAATAATATTAATAATAATTAAGTTACTTAAAGTACATAATTGTTCCTGTGTGCCCTTAAAATTGATGTAATTATGTTAATAATAATTAAGTTACTTAGAGTTTATAGTTGTTCCTATGTCCCCTGAAAATCGATAAAATTATGTTAATAATCAATAAGTTACTCAAAGTATATAATTGTAATTGTGTGCCCTTAAAATTGATGTAATTTTATTAATAATAATTAATGTATATAATTGTTCCTATATGCCCTTAAAATCGATATAATTATATTAATAATAATTAAGTTACTAAAGCACATAATTGTTCCTATGTGCCCTTAAAATTCATATAATTATATTAATAATAATCAAGTTAAAGTATGTAATTGTTCCTATGTGCCCTTAAAATCGATATATAATTGTTATTAATAATAATTAAGTTACTAAAGCATATAATTGTTCATATATACTCTTAAAATCGACATAATTACATTCATAATAATTAAGGTACTTAAGGTATATTTTGGACTCGACAAATCCAGCACAGGTTAATTTTTCAAAAAATAATCGCTGACATAAATCCCATTTCGTAATTATATGTAATCTGCTTAGGACGACGTTAACGATGCCTTCTGAATAACATACGGCACCTGATTGACCTGAATATGTATGGAGTCCATCAGTTATTTACCTAAATAATTACAATTATCAGCAATTAGGGCCTTACTGCCCATTAACAGCTTTCAGATTCAACCTCGATTTAATGAGTGGTTCGACATAAACTTCATTCAATGATTCATTTAACGTTTTTATCTATTTATCTTTTGATTTATTCATTTATTTTCTCATAATTGATCTCTTTCATTCTGTATTTTCCATTACCTTCTGCTAGTTCTTTCTAATGAAGATCTGAATATTCTTTGAAAGCTTGAGTTTCAAGTCAGTGGCCCCTGTGGTGGGCTTGTTCCATATGAATAGGGTTGATCTTTTGAATAATAATAATAATAATAATAATAATCTGCATTCACGTGTGCGCTCGTACACGCGCGTAAAAGGCGATAGGACTGAGCTGGAATATTCCTAAGAATCCGGATATTCCAAGATATTCCGACCTGTGAGCCACAGTAAATCAGCTGTCAAGGGCAGAGGTATTGGAAGGCACCTTTTGCAGAGAGGGAGAATTTTAACGCGTGAAATTACGCTTTTCATGCTTTGAGGAGAAATATGTATTTTTAGAAAGGTTCTTTTTGGATGCATGTGTTATGTGCTGTATGTTGTGTGGTATGTTGTATGTGTGTAGGTATTCACACACACTATATATATATATATATATATATATATATATATATATATATATATATATATATATATATAAATAGATAGATAGATAGATAGATAGATAGATAGATAGATAGATAGATAGATAGATACACACATATATATAATGTATTTACGTGTCTTTAAAATTCAGACTTAACTAAAACCACAGAAAATAAATTCTCCCAAAACCAAAATACAACACACAAAATTAATAATAATAATAATAATAATAATAATAATAATAATAATAAAATAATAATAATAATCCGGAAATATTACAGGATAACGCATTCAGAATCTTGACGTCCCCCAAATCACAATATCTACGGTCCCCTCTTCTAGACAAAGAGGGGGGCGGCCGATGGGGAGAGGGAGGGGGGAAGGGGGTTGTGGGTGAGGAAGATTGCAGTGATCAGCCATAGGCCTGACGCATTTCTCCCATTGTTTTCTATATTGATTTTCCCTTGTTCATCACTAGTCGAGGAAATCGTTCTGCCACGCGTTCTCTGTCATTCCAATGCCCATTTTCTGTCATTACACTGCGCATTCTCTGTCATTCCACTGCGCATTTTATCATTTCATTGCGCAATTCTGTCATTACACTGAGCATTATATGTCATTCCACTGCGCACTCTCTGTCATTACGCTGCGCATTTTTCATTCCACTACACACACTCTGTCATTCCACTGCGCATTCTATATCGTTCCACTGCGCAATCTCTGTCATTACACTGCGCACTCTCTGTCATTCCACTGCACATTCTATATCATTCCACTGTGCATTCTGTCATTCCACTGAGCATGTTATCATTCCACTGCGCACTCTGTCATTACACTGCGCATTCTCTGTCATTCCACTGTGCATTCTATCATTCCACTGTGCATTCTTTACTTTTCCAATGCACGTTCTATATCATTCCACTGTGCATTGTATTGTTCCACTGTGCATTCTGTATCATTCCACTGCGCATTCTATATCATTCCACTGCGCATTCTATATCATTCCACTGCGCATTCTATTTTATTATTACTATCATTCAGAAGAGTGAACCCTGTTCATATGGAACAAGCCCACCACAGGGGCCATCGACTTGAAATTCTTGAGCTTCCAAAGAATATGTTGTTCATTAGGAAGAAGTAATTGAAGGTACGGGGAAAGACAAAAAGAAGAGATCTCACTTATTAAAAAAGAATAAATTAACAAATCGATGAACGGATAAAAATGCATTAAAATGCAAGGAGAACGAACGAGGAACTTAAAATTCAAGAAGAGACTCCTCTCAGACCGTTTCGAGATCATTTTTTGCCGGAATGGCTGACGCCTCTGGAAAAGAAAAAAGTAAAAAAGATGAATGTAGACTCGCTGCCATATTGCTCAAATGGAATGTGGAATTGAGTGAGAAAGTTCTGGAGAGAGAGAGAGAGAGAGATTTTAAGTTTTCTGTTAATTGTACCAGTACCCAAAATGAATAAATGGAATGAGGAATTGAGTGAGAGAGAGAGAGACAGACAGACAGACAGACATATATAGACGGGGAGAGAGAGAGAGAGAGAGAAAGAGAGAGAAAGTTAGAGACAGACAGACAGAAAACAGAGAGAGAGAAAGACAGACACAGACGGGGGGGAGAGAGAGAGAGAGAGAGAGAGAGAGAGAGAGAGAGACCATGTCGTCTCCAAATTACTCAGGAAATCGCGTTGGGATACGGTCCGGTCGGAGGAGCTCGTTTCATATTCATTGAAAGGCAGAAGAAGAAGAAGAAGAAGAAGAAGAAGAAGAAAGAAGAAGAAGAAGTAGAAGAAGAAGAGGAGGAAGAAGGCGACTGATCGATTCTACCGCGTTTCCGAATATTGGAGGGAGGAGTGGAAAAGAGTTTTTTATTATTTTTTTGTTTTTTCATTCGTTCGGAATGATTTTCAAAGTGAAAGTGAATGTATTTTTTTATTATTTTTTATCTTTTCATTATTATTTTCGTTCTTTCGTAATATATATATATATATATATATATATATATATATATATATATATATATATATATATATATATATATATATATATATATATATATATATTTGTATATATACATATATATATATATATATATATATATATATATATATATATATATATATATATATATATATATATATATATATATATATATATATACAATGTTACGTATATAAGATACCTCTCACTATATTTACATACAATCTCTTACAAATAAGCATCGTAAATATCTATCAAAATTGACTCTTTTCTTAATATATGTTCTCCTGTCTGAATTCGTTACTTTCAAGGAAACAAGTAAAAAATGCGCCGAAGTTTCTTCAGCTCAGTGGAGTTTTCTGTACAGCGTATAATCCAGGCCACCGACAATAGATCTTTCGGTGGTCTCGGTATAGTCCTGTGGGAGCCGCGACCCATGAAACTTTAACCACGGCCCGGTGGTGGCCTGTCCTATAGCATTGCCAGGTGCACGATTGTGGCTAACTTTAACCTTAGCTAAAATAAAACCTACTGAGGCTAGAGGGCTGCAATTTGGTGTGTTTGAAGATTGGAAGGTGGATGATCAACATACCAATTTGCAGCCCTCTAGCCTCAGCAGTTTTTAAGATCTGAGGGCGGACAGAAAAAAGTGCAGACGGACAGACAAAGCCGGCACAATAGTTTTCTTTTACAGAAAATTAAAAACTACAATGATAATTTACAAAACGTGAATGAGAATACTTTGTAAATTTTTGGCTCTTTTAATTTTAATATTTTTTGTTTATTAAAGTGTTCCAGTTCTTACTCAATATTAATGTAAGGAATTTTTTGAGAATTTGATGAGTATGATTTGTGTCCTTGTCGTCTTTTATTAATTTAAATATTTATTATAAATCCTTTGTTACTGTAGTCGAGAAAGTCTATTATGTATGTATGTATATATGTATGTATGTATGTACATGTTATTAAAATTCTCTTGTTACTGTGGTCGAGAAAGGCCACTATATATGTATGTATGTGTATATACATGTTATTAAAATTCCCTTGTTACTGTGGTTGAGAAAGGCCACTGTGTATGTATGTATGTATATATGTATGTATGCATGTATGTATGTCTTGTTATAAGGCTTTACTTCCAAGACATTAAAAATATTAAAAAAAAAATTTCCCTAAGCCTCAAAGTCATGTGTCCATACATAGTCCTAAATATGTATGTCTTATGTGTATGTCTTGTTATGAGGCTTTTTTCCTTAGGCATTAATAAAAAAAAATTCCATAATCCTCTTAAATCCTGTTGTTTTGAACACTGGTTGTTGTTGTAGAAAACATAAGAAGCTTAAGTAACCTCTGTATAGTAATAATATTTTGTTTTTCTTCACAGGTCTGAGCTTTGTGTTTGTGTGTTTGTGAGTGTGACACGTCACAGATGTGAAGGAATAGAAGAATATGGTGAAAATTACTTAGAAAAAGTGGAAATTGTCTTAAAAAAAAAATAAAGGGAAATTGTCTAGGATAAAGGGAAGCTTTTAGAAAAAAATGGAAATTGTATTGAAAAAATGGGAAATTGTCCAGAGAAAAAGGGAGATTGTCTAGAAATAATGGAAATTGTTTAGAGAAAGAGGGGAAATTGTCTAGAAAAAATGGAAATTGTCTAGAAAAAAGTGGATATTGTCTAGGAAAAAAAGGGAAATTGCCTAGAAAAAATGGAAATTGTCTAGAAAAAATAGAAATTGTCTAGAAAAAAGGGAAATTGTCTAGAAAAAAGGGAAATTGTCAAGAAAAAAAGGGAAATTGTCTAGAAAAAATGGAAATTATTTAGAAAACAAAGGTGAATTGTCTAGAAAAAAGTGGAAATTGTCTAGAAAAAGTGGAAATTGTCTAGAAAAATGTAAAGTGCAAAAAAAAATCTATCTACAGTTTCGTGGACGTCTAGAGAATACAGCGTTCTTTCACAGAAAAAAAAAATTGTGCATTTATTATAAAACTATTCAGAGAATATGGTTGACAAGTATGTAATTCAATGACAGATAAGTTATTTCATATCCTAGAAGCCAAAGGAATTGTGTAATTAACTTATTCACTTCGAAATTATTACTATGAAACTGTTCAAAAGAATATGGTTGACAAATATGTGATTTAATGACAAGTCATTGTATTTCCAAGGTTTATAAATTCCTCTATACTGTGGCATGATATTTATTTACCACTGAACGCCAAGATGATGCCCAGCACTCATTAAACTCAGTAAATCCAGGTGTAATCCTATTCCCCATCACTGGAAAAGGGAAGAAGATGATTAATCCCATGGAAGAGGAGATTTAGATTTCAATTCCCCCCTCGAAAGAAAATCTCCCCCAGAAAATAATAACAATAAAAAAATAATACCTAATTCGATGAATTTTCCTGGAAAGAAGAAGAGGCCTTGAAACGAAGCATGGATGAAGTGGGCGAACTGGAACTGGAAGGCGCTCTGGAAGAGGAGGCTGTTGCAGCGGCCGCCGTCGCTGGAAAGAATGGCGCTCCGGGAGGAGTTCCCGGAGCAGGTGGAGGAGTTGGAGGAGGAGCGGGAGGAGGAGGAGGAGGAGGAGGAGGAGGGGAAGGGGGAGTGGAGGGCGTGGAGGAAGGCATCAACTCTTTTCTCTCCTTCCTTCCGAATTACATCCTTTGCAACGAAACGAATTACACGAAGCTTCCCCTCTGCAACAACCAGACTGGAGACGTGAGTCGTGATTAGTTGGTTGTGATTGCGTTGTTGTTGTTTTTTTTTTTTCCTTCATTGTTTAGTGAAGGACGTAAAGGTTCTGATGATGAGTGAAAAGTGAAGGCCTTCTGTTTTCACATTTAGCAGCTGGAGTTATTCGTCTTGGTGATAATGATTGATTGTGATTAATTGCCTTATTATTTTTTAAGTCCTTCATTGCTTAGTGAAGTACATGAAGATCCAATAATAATTGATAAGTGAAGGCCTTCTGTTTTCACATTTAGCCACTGGAGTTATTCGTCCTAGTGATTATAATTAATTGCTTTATTATTAATTTGGTCCTTCATTTTTCACACTTGGCCACTGGAATCATTCGTCTTAGTAATTATGATTAATTGCTTTATTATTTTTTAAGTCCTTCATTCTTTAGTGAAGGACTTGAAGGACCAGAGTAATAACTCGAGCCTTCACTTTTACCCATCAAGTGAAACTGAATATTTATTTTCACATGTTGACACCATAATGTATATTATTTATTTCTGATCCACTGACTTATAATAAATCATTCATCCTAACACTTCCATGTGGTCCAGCGACCTGTGAGTCAGTGTAAATATTTATTCCTAATATTTTCACCTGGTCCAACTTCCAAGCACAGATATAGTACCCATTTCGACCACACCCAGATACTGTATTTCCTTTTCGTTTCCTACAAAAATGGCCTCCCTTCCTCCCTCCCTCCCTCAGAACCACTCCAACTCCTTTTTATGCTTTTCTCTCCCTCCTGCAGGAGGAACCTGTTTTCGAGTACGCCGTCATAGTGGCCATCGTGGTTCCTATCATCTTCGGCATCATCGTCCTGGTTGGGTTTTTCGGCAACACTCTCGTCGTCATTGTGATCGTGGTCAACAAACAGATGAGGTCCACTACGAATTATTTAATTTTTAGGTGAGTTGTTTAAATTTTTAGGTATGTTATTTAATTTTAGGAAAGTCATTTAATGTTGAAGTAAGTTAGGAAGAAGAAGAAAAGAACGAACCACGAATTATTTAATTTTTAGGTGAGTTGTTTAAATTTTTAGGTATGTTATTTAATTTTAGGAAGTTATTTAATGTTAAAGTAAGTTAAGAAGAAGAAGAAGAAGAAAACGAAGTCTCTTTTGTGTCATCGAGAATTCATGACAGATTCCCATATTCCAGTCCACTGGAATCAGCTTACCGAAAGCACGGCAGGAATTGCAGACCCTTTGCAATTGAAAATTCATTTGGAAAATTCCTTGTTAAAGGAAGGTTTCGACTTCACACGGCCATGTTGGAGGAAAAATTTTGAAGGAAAAATTTTGAACCCGTTGATTTGTGGGGTTCAGTTATTTTTCTTTGGGGAAATGTAATAGAATATGCTTTAAATTTGTTTTATTTAAGAATCTTGGAATTAGAACGTAGAATTTAGGCCAAGGTCTGGGACCTATGATTAGGTCCAGTCAGCGCTGAAAGGGAAATTAAGGGTAGATAGAAAGATATACATAAATTTGTAACAGGAGAAAAACCTTTTGCAGTGGCGTTATGAAATCTGTAGGAGAGGATTGAGGAATGTAAGATGGAAGAAAGAGAATAAGAACGGAGGTACAGTGAGAGGAATGAAAGGGGTTGCAGCCAAGGGCCGAAGGGACGATGCAAAGAACCTTAAGTAATGCCTACAGTGCAACGCGTGAGGTGCACTGACAGCACTAACCCCCCAAAGTATTGAAAGGTTTCAGCATTGAATTACCTTACCCAAGAGTATGCAAAAGCCTCATTGATAAAATAGTTATATATCTGTAGTAAATATTGGAATGAAATCTGTCCCATAATTGACAATTCTAAAGAATAACTCACATCAGGATCGAACCCAGGTCATTCAATTGAAAGGCAAGGGCGCTGCCCACTAGTCCATACAAGTCATAAAAGAAGTTGGAACCTGAGTGCCAATTCCTTGGGTGCAGTGACACTCAGGTTCCAACTTCTTTTATGACTTGTATGGCCTAGTGGGCAGCTCCCTTGCCTTTCAACTGAAAGACCTGGGTTCGACCCTGATGTGAGTCAGAAATTTATTTCTGTTCCACACTCTCTCTCTCTCTCTCTCTCTCTCTCTCTCTCTCTCTCTCTCTCTCTCTCTCTCTCTCTCTCTCTCTATTATTATTATTATTATTATTATTATTATTATTATTATTAGTAACTCCTCCTCCCTCACATTTTCACTCTTTTTCGAACTGGGAGAAATAAAAGTGATACCGGAAGTCAAATTTCCCCTTTTCGGTAACAGGGCCAAAACGATTCAGTTTAAAAGGTCGGAATGTTTGACGCCCCGGCCTCTCTGCCTGTTGCCAGCCCTCCCCAACTTCCCAGAGTCCCTAAACTTTCGGAAACGAGAGAGAGAGAGAGAGAGAGAACTGGAGACCGAATTAAGCGTGGATGGTATCTGCTTCCACCAGGGGGGAGAGAGAGAGAGAGAGAGAGAGAGAGAGAGCTAGTGGTGGGTGTCCAGAATGGCCTGGCCTTCCATCAGGGGGGAGAGAGAGAGAGAGACAGAGACCGAATTAGGCGTGGATGGTATCTCTTTCCACCAAGGCGAGAGAGAGAGAGAGAACTGGTGGTGGGTGGCCAGAATGTCCTCTACTTTCACCAGGAGAGAGAGAGAGAGAGAGAGCAATCTGGCAGGATTTGTAAATCAAGGTTAGATCAACCGCTTGAAGGATATTCTACCTCATTATAAAACAGCAATATGTATCCCATTTTTTTTTTCATATGTAACATAAATAGGTAAAGGATTCTTGGGTTTATTTAATAAAACCTTTCATTAAAATTCAAGCCAGTTTACGCTTGAAATATTCAAGCACAACACAAAAGCAAAATTACCAATTATTACTGTCATTTTTTTCTGAACTGGTCAACCAGTCTGCATACGTAACACTTTCAATAAATAAGACGCAACGTCTTTATAAACTGGTCCATGGAACAGTTATAGAACAACTAGACAATAGTTATAGTTATGAAACCTCTAGGTAACAATTACAGATCCTCTAGACAACAGTTATAGTTACAGAACCTCTAGACAATGCAGTTAGAGCCCAGGGCATGCAGACGGTCTGGCTCTGAAGGCAATAAAAGATATTCCCTTTTGAAATAAAGCGTAGGGAATAGGGCCTGGCAAGATATCTGTATATACCAATATGTACCATTATTGGGCTACAGGGAACCACCACTGTACCTTCAGGTGCTTCCGCCAAACGAGGTAGGCGCTTTTAGATGGCTTAGACTACGGTCCTTTATTTTAATGTTCATGGGATTGTGGAATCAAGATATTTTTTTGGAATTGTCGAAAATATGTGGGAACGATAAAGGAAAATGCCGTTTGGAATTAGAATCAAAACTTCCTCTGATTTCTACATAACCCAAAGAAAACACCTACGATTTCGGTATAACCAAAAAATCTCCAGTTTCTGTTTAACCAAAATATCTCCTCTGATTTCTATATAACCAAAAAAACCCGCACCGATTTCTATATAACCCAAAACCTTCTCCGATTTCTATATAACCAAAAAAATCCCCCTTTAATTTTTATAAACCCAAAAACCTCTTCCGATTTCTACATAACCAAAAACTTCCTATGATTTCTATATAACCAAAAATCCTTCTCCGACCAAAAAACCTCCTCCAATTTCTGTATAACCAAAAAGATCCTCTGATTTCTATATAACCAAAAACTTCTCCGATTTTTATATAACCAAAAAAAACCCCTTATAACAAAAAACCTCTTCTGATTTCTATATGACCAAAAAACCTCCGGTTTTTATATAACCAAAAAAACCTCATCCAATTTCTATATAACCAAAAAACTTCTTCCAGTTTCTACATAACCAAAAAACCTCCTCCGATTTCTATATAACCAAAAAACCCCAGTTTTTATGTAACCAAAAACTTCCAACTTCTATATAACCAAAAAACCACCCCCGATTTCTATATGACCAAAAATAACCAAAAACCACCTCCCATTTCTATATAACCAATAAAAAACCATCCTCTAACCAAAAAAAAAACTCTGACAAAAAAACTCCTCCGATTCCTACATAACCAAAAAAAAAAAAAGACCTCCTCTAACAAAAAAAAAATCCGACCAAAAAGCTCCTCTGTCTCATACATAACCAAAAAAAAACCTCCAACAAAAAAAAAAAACTCATGACCAAAAAAACTCCTCCGATTCATACCTAACCAAAAAAAAACCTCCTCCGATTCCAGCCTGGCCGTGGCGGACCTGCTCTTCATAGTCTTCTGCGTGCCGTTCACAGCATCAGACTACATCCTCCCTTCGTGGCCCTTCGGCGGCATCTGGTGCCAGACGGTGCAGTACCTGACGTACGTGACGGCCTACGCCTCCGTCTACACGCTCCTGCTGCTGTCCCTGGACAGGTTCCTGGCGGTGGTGCATCCCATAGCCGCCCTCACAAGTAAGGAAGGTTCTGGTGGAGTGATGACTTTCAGTAATCATAAAGGGTTGGGCTGTGTTCCTTGAAGCGTGGGGTTTCAGTGTTATTATTATTATTATTATTATTATTATTATTATTATTATTATTATTATTATTATTATTATGCTAACAAAATTATTTTGTTTGGCTCAAGTAAGGTTACCATTAACCACATGTTTTATTATTATTATTATTATTATTATTATTATTATTATTATTATTATTATTATTATGCTAACAATTATTTTGTTTGGCTCAAGTAAGGTTACCATTAACCACATGTTTTATTATTATTATTATTATTATTATTATTATTATTATTCTTATTATTATTATTTTGCTAACAATAATCTTTTTTATTTTTTCCTGTAAACATTGCACCCGAACAGGAATAATTGAAGAAACTTTAAACATATCCCAGTAGGATCCAAATCCATTGTTTTAAATGGCCAAATATTAGACGTTCAATTCAACAGTTTTGTTCAGAACAGCCTATTAATTCCATTTCGATCTTATACAAGAACATTTTTGTAATCTTTCATCTTGAGGCTTCGATTAATTTGCGGATGAAAATCAGTAATTCCCTTTTCAGCCACCAGGAGGGCCTGCTAGCGTCAAATCTCAGATTACCATGACACTTCTCAGGGGAAATATCTTTAGCGGTACCCTGTTGTGTCAAAAATTTTGATTTGTTGACTTGTGCTGTAAAAGCAACAACAGCAATTGCTTAAAAGCACAGAAATGCACTGGCTTTTACTGTAAAAAGACACACAAGTACACTTTCTTACTGTATGAGTAACAAAAAGTGCATAAAAAACACAGAAATACACTAGTTTGTACTGTATAAGTAACAAAAAATGCGTAAAAATAAAGAAATACACCAGCTTCTACTGTCTAAGTAATAAAAAATGCATAAAAACACAGAAGTACATTCGTTTGTGCTGTAAAGTAACAAAAAAAGCATAAAAACACAGAAATACACTCGTTGGTGCTGTGAAAGTAACAAAAAAAGCATAAAAACACAGAAATACACTCGTTGGTGCTGTGAAAGTAACAAAAAAAAGCATAAAAACACAGAAATACACTCGTTGGTGCTGTGAAAGCAACAAAAAAAGCATAAAAACACAGAAATACACTCGTTGGTGCTGTGAAAGTAACAAAAAAAAGCATAAAAACACAAAAATACACTCGTTGGTGCTGTGAAAGTAACAAAAAAAGCATAAAAACACAGAAATACACTCGGTGCTGTAAAAGTAACAAAAATGCAAAAACCAAAATACACTAGTGTATACTGTAAAATTTTTAAGAAATGCGTAAAAATACAGAAATACATTAGTTTATGCTGTAAAAGTAACAAGAATTGCTGAAAAGCACAGAAATAGACCAAATTTATACTGTGAATTAACGTGAAGGTTTATACAAATGAACAGAAAACTGAAATATTTGTCGTGATGTGATGACGGTGGATGCCGTGTGCTTGTTGGTGACGTGACGAGCTGGTGTGAACAAGTCCATTTGATTACATGTAAGAAATTCTTCCTTAAGGAGACAGGCCACCAACCAAAAGGTGGGCAGAAATCCAGTTTTGATGACAAGGCAAAGTTGCCTCTGTCTCGAACTGGTATGACCACCCTTAAGTGGGGCTAACTGTTACTGATTTCCTTAAGGTGGTAGGCCACGATCCAAAAGGTGGGCAGAAATCCAGTTTCGATGACAGAGGCAAAGTTGCCTCTGTCTCGAACTGGTATATCCACCCCTTAGTGGGCCTAATAGCTACTGATCTCCTTAAGGAGACAGGCCACCGTCCAAAAGGTGGGCAGAAATCCAGTTTCGATGACAGAGGCTAAGGTGCCTGTGTCTCGATCTGGTATACCCACCCCTTAGTAGGCCTAATAGCTACTGATTTCCTTAAGGAGACAGGCCACCATCCAAAAGGTGGGCAGAAAGCCAGTTTCGACGACAGAGGCTAAGTTGCCTATGTCTGGATCTGGTACACCCACCCCTAAGTGGGCCTGACAGCTACTGATTTCCCTAAGGAGACAGGCCACCATCCAAAAGGTGGGCAGAAATCCAGTTGCGATGACAGAGGCAAAATTGCCTGTGCCTCGAACTGGTATACCCACCTTTAAGTGGGCCTGACAGATACTGATTTCCTTAAGGAGACAGACCACCATCCAAAAGGTGGGCAGAAATCCAGTTTCGATGACAGAGGCTAAGTTGCCTGTGTCTCGATCTGGTATACCCACCCCTTAGTGGGCCTAATAGCTACTGATTTCCTTAAGGAGACAGGCCACCATCCAAAAGGTGGGCAGAAATCCAGTTTCGATGACAGAGGCTAAGTTGCCTGTGTCTCGATCTGGTATACCCACCCCTAAGTGGGCCTGACAGCTACTGATTTCCTTAAGGAGACAGGCCACGATCCAAAAGGTGGGCAGAAATCCAGTTTCTATGACAGAGGCAAAGTTGCCTATGTCTCGAACTGGTATACCCACCTTAAAGTAGGCCTGACAGCTACTGATTTCCTTAAGGAGACAGGCCACCGTCCAAAAGGTGGCCAGAAATCCAGTTTCGATGACAGAGGCAAAGTTGCCTGTGCCTCAAACTGGTATACCCACCTTTAAGTGGGCCTGACAGATACTGGTTTCCTTAAGGAGACAGGCCACCATTCAAAAGGTGGGCAGAAATCCAGTTTCGATGACAGAGGCAAAGTTGCCTGTGCCTCAAACTGGTATACCCACCTTTAAGTGGACCTGACAGATACTGATTTCCTTAAGGAGACAGGCCACCGTCCAAAAGGTGAACAGAAATCCACTTTCGATGACATAGGCTAAGTTGCCTGTGTCTAACTGGTATACCCACCCCTAATTGGGCCTGACAGCTACTGATTTCCTTAAGGAGACAGGCTACCATCCAAAAGGTGGGCAGAAATCCAGTTTCGATGGCAGAGTCAAAGTTGCCTATGTCTAGAATTGGTATACCCACCTTTAAGTGGGCCTGACAGCTACTGATTTCCTTAAGGAGACAAGTGACCATTCAGAAGGTGTGCAGAAATCCAGTTTTGATGACAGAGGCAAATTTGCCTCTGTCTTGAACTGGTATACCCACCTTTAAGTGGGGCTAACTGCTACTGATTTCCTTAAGGTGGTAGGCCACCATCCAAAAGGTGGGCAGAAATCCAGTTTCGATGACAGAGGCTAAGTTGCCTATGTCTCGAACTGGTATACCCACCTTTAAGTGGGCCTGACAGATACTGATTTCCTTAAGGAGACAGGCCACCATCCAAAAGGTGGGCAGAAATCCAGTTTCGATGACAGAGGCTAAGTTGCCTATGTCTCGATCTGGTATACCCACCCTTAAGTAGGCCTGACAGCTACTGATTTCCTAAAGGAGACAGGCCACCTTCCAAAAGGTGGGCAGAAATCCAGGTTCGATGACAGAGGCTAAGTTGCCTGTGTCTAACTGGTATACCCACCCCTAAGTGGGCCTGACAGCTACTGATTTCCTTAAGGAGACAGGCCACCATCCAAAAGGTAGGCAGAAATCCAGTTTCGATGACAGAGGCAAAGTTGCTTCTGTCTCGAATTGGTATACCCACCCTTAAGTGGGGCTAACTACTACTGATCTCCTTAAGGTGGTAGGCCACCATCCAAAAGGTGGGCAGAAATCCAGTTTCGATGACAGAGGCTAAGTTGCCTATGTCTTGAACTGGTATACCCACCTTTAAGTGGGCCTGACAGATACTGATTTCCTTAAGGAGACAGGCCACCATCCAAAAGGTGGGCAGAAATCCAGTTTTGATGACAGAGGCTAAATTGCTTATGTCTCGAACTGGTATACCCACCTTTAAGTGGGCCCCTACAGCTACTGATTTCATTGAGGAGACAGGTGACCATCCTAAAGGTGGGCAGAAATCCAGTTTTGATGACAGAGGCAAAGTTGCTTCTGCCTTGAACTGGTATACCCACCCTTAAGTGGAGCTAACTACTACTGATTTCCTTAAGGTGGCAGGCCACCACCCGAAAGGTGGGCAGAAATCCAGTTTCGATGACAGAGGCTAAGTTGCCTATGTCTCGAACTGGTATACCCACCTTTAAGTGGGCCTGACAGATACTGATTTCCTTAAGGAGACAGGCCACCATCCAAAAGGTGGGCAGAAATCCAGTTTTGATGACAGAGGCTAAATTGCTTATGTCTCGAACTAGTATACCCACCCTTAAGTGGGCCTGACAGCTACTGATTTCCATAAGGAGACGAGCTCAACTGATGAAATCCAGACAATTCTAAGAGCCGAAAGAATGGGTCACAGACTGACCTGATGACTGCGTTGTCGAATGTACACCAAAGGCAGCTAGGGAGGAACCCCAGACCCACCTTCAGAGGAACTTCAGAAGGTGCGGGGGAACACCTTCAGAGGAACCTCGGAAGTTGTGGGGAAATGCCTTCAGAGGGACCTTGGAAGGCGTGGGGGGACGCCTCCAAAGGAACCTAGGAAGGATCTTGGAGTCCCTCCCATGCCACCAGAGGTGCATCTTCGACCCTGCAGTCATCAAGTCAACCTGTGACTCATCCAAACTGCCCTTCAGGTGTCTCAAACCTGCGTTCTTCTTGCTGCACAAGCCAGCCAAAATTCCTCCGTCAGCCACAGGTGGCTGGCATTGTGATCACATCTGCTGTCTGTTGCTCCTGAACTGCTGCATCAAGTTGGGCTTCAGCAGTTCTTTCGTTCGTCTCCCTGAAGTAGATCCTCCACCATCTGCGTTAGGACCGCCCACTGCTTCCCATAGTCGTCCTTCTCTTCCTGGGCGTTGCGGTACTTCCTGTACTGTTCCTCTTCTAACTTATGCACTTGGTCAAGTAGATCCTTTTCCTGACTCCTCTTGTCTGGGTCCTCTTCTTCACTGCTGTGGTCCAGGCTTTTGTTTCTACAATCCCGTGCAATGTGGTCCAGATGGAAGTTCCTCTGAGCAGTCCCATGGAGGAGCGTCATTAACATATACCTATCCTGATTTTTCAGTTCTTCCTCCTGCGTCCTTAAGTGCTCCCTGACACGTTTTCGTTCTTTAATTATATTCTCCTCTTGAATCCTACACTTTTCTCTCAGTCTTTCGCATTCTTTGCTAAGTTGTTCCAATTCGCGGAGTTTTATGGTTTCTGCTTTCTTCAATGAGCAGATCTCTCCCTCTGCATGTTTTAAAGAGCGCTCCAAGTTCTGCTGTTGGTGCAGAGTACTCTCCAAGTTGTCCTGCAACTGTTCCTTCTGTTCCCTTAGCATCTCTTTTTCATTGTCATTTTCCCTGAGCCTCAACTGGTAATACATTCTCATTTCACTCATTTCTCTCTCCAGCTCCTTTCCACGATTGAGGGCAACTTCTAGTTTGTCTTCGAGATCTTGTTTCTCGCATATTAATTTTCGTTCCGCGTTGGCAAAATTTTCTATCTGCTGGTCCCTGCATTGGAGAGCATCCCTTTTCTCATTTACTAAAGAGTTTTGGAGTGTGGTAACCTCCAGGAGTGCTTCTTCTATCCCTTCTTTAAGCGTGATATTTTCGCCTCCTAATTCAGATACCCAGTTCCTCATGGCCTGGACTTCTTCTTTTAGAATCTGGGTCTTCTCCTGTTCATCTCCTAACTCTTTCCTGAGTAAAGTGATATCGAGGCATCTGTCGTCTAAATCTTCCTTAATCAAGGTATTTTCACCTCCTAATTTTGATACCCAGTTCCTCATGACTTCAAGTTCTTTACTAGTGATCTCATTTCTCGCTCTTTCAGTGTTTAGAGCTTCTTTTGCCGAGACTAATCGAGATTCTTTATGGCGCAGTGCTGACTGTTGCGACTGAACTCGGTCTTTTAACATTAGGACGTCATCTTCCAACTTTCGTTTTTCAGCTTGCACTTGTTCCTTTTCAATTTTCAGATGTTCGATTTCTCTCCTCAGTTCTGTTCCCTCAGCAGCTTTCTTTTCTAGGAGAAGGTCCTTGTCCAGAATTTGGTTTTGAAGCCACACTATCTCTTTCTTGGCCTCGTCCAACAGGCGTTCCAGTTGTAGTCCTCCGTGAACTTTACTGATTTCCAGTTCCTTCGTTGACGTCTGTGTTTGCTCATCCAGTTGTTCTGGATGTTGTCTCGGCAACTTGGGTTCTTGGTTAGTGTCTTCCAGTTCTTCATCTTCCTCCTTCTCATCAGAGCTGTCAGGTATTTCAGTTTCAAAAATTTCTTTTTCTTCGTCCTCCTCCTCGTCCTCCTCCTCGTCGTCCTCCTCCTCCTCTTCCTCGGTGCTGTAGAGTTCTTCAGTTTCGAAAATTTCCTCCTCCTCCTCCTCCTCCTCCTCCTCCTCCTCAGTGCTGTAGAGTTCTTCAGTTTTAAGAATTTTCTCATCCTCATCCTCATCCAAGCTTTCCAAATCGCCGGTTTCCAGAATTACATCCAAAGCGGGCACTTCCAGGTCATCTTCTTCACGATCAAAGTCATCGCATCCAATGAGTTTAAACTTCCAGTAGACAGCCAAGAGCACCGCCAAGGCCCCTGCCATCAAGGCCATCCAAGGGACGGCACCGGCAAAGGCTGACGTCTCAATGCCTCCGCTGTCCGGTCGAGTTTCCACGACCTCTGGGTTCCAAGACTCGGCGACGACGGCATGATGAAGAGTTTCCCGTAAGTGGCCAGCAATTCCTCGAGTGCGAAGTAGGTTGAATAAGTCCTCCTCGATCGACACGTATAATTCACAAGCGATGAGCACAAGTACGAGAACATTCCATGCAAATACTTGGAAGGCAAACATTATGCAAACGTTAACCGTTTACTGTGGCTTTCACAAAGTCTAGTTTTAGAATCTGCCACGGCCTTGATACGTATCCGAAGGAGCGAGCGAGATTCCTTCGGAGTCCTCAATGAAGACTCCTAAGGAATCCCGCTGGGCGCTGGAGTCTTCCTGGGAACGGATTCTTCTTCTTTCTTCTTCTTCGCTTCCAGAAGAATGATGAGGACTCCTAAGGAATCCCGCTGGAGTCTTCCAGGGAACGGATTCTTCTTCTTTCTTCTTCGTTTTCAGAAGAATGATGAGGACTCCTTAACATTCTTGGCTCGTCTCCAGCGAATTCTTCTTCTCCCTGGCTTTCTCCGTCTTCCTCCTCCTTTTTCTCCTCTTCTTCTCCTTCGTTGGGGAGTTCTGAAGGCAGTCAGTGTCCGGGTGCTCCTGGAGGCGCCGCTTCTCAAGAAGTTCCTTGAAGAATCGAAGCCTCGTCCACGAAATCCTCAGAAATCGTAATCCTCAAGACCCCAACCCTCACCTTGGCTGAAATATGCTCCTCTATCTGTCTACTTGACGCCAGTCTCTCTATTTCTCATTTTTTCATATTTCTCAAGTTTATTGATGCCATATGTCGCTTTGTTGGTTCTGTTTTATCTTTCATGAAAATATTTCTAGATATTCGTCTTTTCCATTTGCTATTATTATTATTATTATTATTATTATTATTATTATTATTATTATTATTATTATTATTATTATTATTATTATTATTATTATTATTATTATTATTATTATTATTGCTTGGAGCGTGAGGTTGTTTGTAAAGTGAGGTTTGTTTTTATTATTATTATTATTATTATTATTATTATTATTATTATTATTATTATTATTATAAACGTAAATGCCTAGAATTTTTTTGTCTTAACAGACAAAACTTCCATATCCTTTTCTCATGGGAACCAAATTTTCTCTCTCTCTCTCTCTCTCTCTCTCTCTCTCTCTCTCTCTCTCTCTCTCTCTCTCTCTCTCTCTCTCTCTCTCTCATGAATTTTAAAACCCACGCTAACAGTTACACCTGCGTTCGCTCTGAGCAAAATTTTTTCCCCATATAATTTTATTTTTAGTATTCCATATTCTAGTGTTGATGCCCTGATATATTTATTGAAAAATGTATTAATATATTGCTGAATTTTATGATATAGTAGAACTAATATTAGATAAGTTATGATGCTGTATTGTCTCAAACTAGAATCTTTGATCTGATTATGAATATGACTTAAAATACCAAGGTAAAATAATTGTTTTATTACAGAATTTTATTGTATAATAAAGCGAACATTAAATAGATTATAATGAATTGTTGTCTCAAACTAGAATCTTTGATCTGATTATAAAAAGGAGTTAAAATACAAAGGTAAAAAATTGTTTTATTACAAAATTTAATTATATAATAGAACTGACAGTAGATAGATTATAATGAAGCGTTGTCTCAAACTAGAAATCTTTGATCAGATTATAAAAAAAAAGACTTGGAATGCCATGCTGTAGATGTGAATTTTATTCTGATACCATTCAGCATTTTCCAGCCTAAAGGGACGAACATAAAGATATAAAAATGGATATAGAATTGATGGATGAAAATACCACACGGTTTTATGTCGCAGTTCCAGCTTGCTAAATGTGGATTGATCGACGAAACACATCGACAAATAAGATTCGTCTGTCATTTCCAGGGGAAATAATAATTTTGTCGCGGGAAATACTTTTCAGATATCGTAATTTTAAGGAAAAAGATATTTTCGACGGTGAAAATTAAATGGAAATATTTATCGTTTCCTGCTTTCCCAGTCTACAGTGTGTTTTATTTTCACAGGATCTTTTATAAGATTAAAATATACGCAGTAGTTTCGAAAATATTTATGCAGTGTGTGGCAGAAACAAATTTGAGCACACACAGTATATGATATGAAAGTGTGTGTGTGTGGGTGTGTATGTGTGTATGTGTGTATATATATATATATATATATATATATATATATATATATATATATATATATATATATATATATATATATATATATATATATATATATATATATATATATATATATATATACAGCCCTCTGCCATAACCTAGGAAAAAGGCTTATGTATGGCATACATAAACTGTTATGTCAAGCTCGTATGTAACTTAAACAAATATATACATTTATACATACCTTACAGAGAGAGAGAGAGAGTGAAGAACATGTACAGTATAATTTGGTTTAACAAAATAAAATTGATAAATTATTTGTTCTTTACTGTAATGATAAAGATGATGTTTTATTTTAAGGTATTGACAAAGAGTTTTAACACTTTGTCAGCGTATCTTATATATTCAATTTTCAAAATCGTCAAAAAAAAAAAAAAAATTATCGTAACATATAATAAGAAAATTCAAATTTTGCTTAAGTTTTAATAGAGGCTTTTTAGTTTTTTTTTTTTTTTTACAATGGATTTTAATTTTAGGTTCATTGACAAATTTTCATGAATTAGTTTAATATATTTTTATTTTCATTAAACGTAATTATTGTTCATTAATCTACTATTATGCATTTTTTAATTGTATTACTCTAGTATATTGGCGATCAACAAGTTTCATTTTATTCTTTGTAATTACAGCTAAAGTTTTTTTTATCCAAAATTCCTGTGTTTCTCCTTAACTCTCCCTTCCAAGCACAGTCTTTTTTGTTGTATTTCACGGTCCATTACCCCAGCAACTTGACAGATAACTCTTTTAGGACCCCAGCACATTGTTTTTCAACCTCATAAACCATTTCATTTTCCTAAAATGGCTTCATTTTTTCCATCATTGACCTATCAGGCATGGGAAGGATCTATTTAGTATTTTATATTATTATTTTACAATTCCTCTTAGTTTGCTTCATAAGTATTTGCTCAGTTGGTTTTTTTTTTAAACTAGGTTTTTTGCATAATTATTTGCTGAACTACAGATTTTAACCAGTTTTGTTCCAGTGAGAACCAGACCTAGCTTTCTCAATCTGACCTAGTCAACTTAGCCACGGGAACTAAAGACTTTAATAATTTTCTTTCCAGTGAGAACCAGACCTAGCTTTCTCAACCTGACCTAACCAACGTAGCCACGGGAACTACTTACTTTAACCAGTTTCTTTCCAGTGAGAACCAGACCTAGCTTTCTCAACCTGACCTAACCAACTTAGCCACGAGAACTAAAGACTTCAACCAGTTTCTTTCCAGTGAGAACTAGACCTAGCATTCTCAGCCTGACCTAACCAACTTAGGAACCACAGTAAAGATATTTCAGCTCCCCCAACAACCTCTAAAATATTTCCTTTCTCAAAATCCCCTCTTCCATTGCAGTACGGACGGAGCGGAACGCGCTGTACGCCATCGCTACCATCTGGATTCTCATCTTGACTTCCTGCATACCACTCTATCTGTGTCACGGAATTCAGAAGCAGAATTATGAGGATGAGGTGTACCTGAACTGCGCCTTCCTCGACCAGGAGTACAACCACATGGCCTTTCACGTGAGTTACCCCTCTTGGGTTTCCCCTGAGGGGATTTGGGGGTCCACCACACTTGAGGGAATTTGGGGGTCCACCACACTTGAGGGAATTTGGGGGTCCACACCAGAAGAAATTTGAGGGTCCACACCTGAGGGAATTTGGGGGTCCACACCAGAAGAAATTTGAGGGTCCACACCTGAGGGAATTTGGGGGTCCACACCCGAGGGAATTTGAAGGTCCACACCTGAGGGAATTTGGGAGTCCACACTTGAGGGAATTTTGGGGTCCATACCTGAGGGAATCTGGAGGTCCACACCTGAGGGAATTTGGGGGTCCATACCTGAGTGGAATTTGGGAATCCACGCCTGAGGAAATTTGAGGGTCCACACCTGAGAGAATTTGGGAATCCATACCAGGGGAAATTTGAGGGTCCACACCTGAGAGAATTTGGGAATCCACACCTGAGGAAATCTGAGGGTCCACAATGCCTGAGGGAATTTGGGAATCCACACCTGAGGGAATTTGGGGGTCCACAACACCTGAGCGGATTTGGGGATCCACACTTGAGGAAAGTTGGGGATCCACACTTGAGGGAATTTGGGGATCCACATCTGAGGGAATTCTGGACATACACACACACACACAAAACACATATATTTATATGTATATATATTGTAATTTGTTTATTTATGGATGTATATATATATATATATATATATATATATATATATATATATATATATATATATATATATCCGTGTTTACATGTATATATATATATATATATAGAGAGAGAGAGAGATCCATGAATGGTTTCACCCTGGCAATGTTGTGACGGTTGCATTAGACCGGGTGGATACATAATACCTTTTGACGGAACGCTGATCACTCGCGTTTGTCTGTTACATTTTTCATACGCCTGTCATCCACTGAAGCCTCCTAAAATAGACGCCTAGCAGAGGCGACCTGTCACATAATTCACCGCTTAGGTCAACGGTAGAGAGAGAGAGAGAGAGAGAGAGAGAGAGAGAGAGAGAGAGAGAGAGAGTATTGGCGATTGGTTACACGGTTCACCGACCTGGCTGAAACGGCCAATCAGAAACCTTAATTTAAACAAAGTTGATTCATTAAAGTATTTGAGTCCAGTGGCTTCTTACAGATACAAACACACACACACACGCACACACTCATACATACATACATACATACATACATACATACATACATGTATATATTATATATGTATTATATTTATATACAGTCTAGTATATACAGGTATATATATGTATATATTTGTATTATGTATGTATGTATAATTTAATAATTTTTGTGTATGTATGTATGTATGTATGTAAGTATGTATACGAATACCAATATCTGTAACATATTAGCTTTCTCCTATACTGAAAAATGTATCTGTCTGGGATTTTATACATTTTTCACTTGCATATTTTGTAAAAAAAAAAAATGATTGTTTAATAATGTACCCTTAAGATGAATGAAAGTGATAAATAAGAATATTGCTATATCAAAAAAAAGGAAGCATTTTTTGGGGAAATTTTGAAAATTGAAATGTTGAATTTTTATTATGGCGAATCATGTTCATGGTGAAAATATGAAATATATATATATATTTATATATATATATATATATATATATATATATATATATATATATATATATATATATATATATATATATATATATATATATATATATATATATATATATATATATATATATACATGGAAATGAACATACTGGACCATGTTTCACAGAAATAAATCTCAGACTCCCTACGGGACCGAACCCCGGTTTTTCGAGTAAGAGCGTCCAGGGCATTAGCAATCCGGGCACGAAGGTTATAGCCCTTTCATGACATATGTACCCAGATTGCTTGCTAATGCCCTGGACTCCTCTCTCACTCGAAAAACCGGAGTTCCAGTTCCTGGAAGTCAGAAATTTACATATATCACATATATATATATATATATATATATATATATATATATATATATATATATATATATATATATATATATATATATATATATATATATATATATGATTATAATCACTTTTGTATGTGATTCATGTATCACACATTATCACAGGTGAAAAAGAAGAGACGGGGATGTAGATCCTGACCGGTTTCGACTTTATTTCCAAGCCATTGACGTCAAACTCGGAAAAAGTCGAAACCGGTCAGGACCCACACCCACCCTGCCTCTTATTTTTCACCCGTGGTAACGTGTGATATATATATATATATATATATATATATATATATATATATATATATATATATATATATATATATATATATATATATATATATATATATATATATATATATATATATATACACATATACATACATATTGTATCCTTCCTTTTACATTCTCCACCAGATCGGCTTCATCACCACGATGTACTTCCTGCCCCTGACCGTCATAGTCGTGCTGTACCTGATGATACTCAATCGCCTGTGGTACGGCGTCGTGCCCGGGGGCAGCAGAAGCGCCGAGAGCGTCAGGGGCAAGAAGCGAGTCACCCGGATGGTCGTCATCGTCGTCGTTACCTTCATAGTGTGCTGGTTTCCTATTCAGGTGAGAGAGAGAGAGAGAGAGAGAGAGAGAGAGAGAGAGAGAGAGAGAGAGAGAGAGAGAGTTGTTCTGAGGATAAAGATAAATAGATGCTGAGAGAGAGAGTTGTTCTGAGAACAACGTAATAACGAAGTGGTAATGTGCAATAGATGCTGAGAGAGAGAGTTGTTCTGAGAACAACGTAATAACGAAGTGGTAATGTGTAATAGAAGCTGAGAGAGAGAGAGAGAGAGAGAGAGAGAGAGAGAGAGAGAGAGAGAGAGAGAGGTTGTTCTGAGAACAAAGTAATAACAAAGTGGTAAAGTAGTGCTGAAATAGATGCTGAAAATTCTGAGAACAAAGTAATAACAAAATGGTAAAGTGAAATAGATGCTGAGAGAGAGAGAGAGAGAGAGAGAGAGAGAGAGAGAGAGAGAGAGAGAGAGAGAGAGATTGTTCTGAGAACAAAGTAATAACAGAGTGGTAAAGTGAAATAGATACTGAGAGAGAGAGAGAGAGAGGGAGAGCAAGGGAGAGAGAGAGAGTTGTTCTGAGAACAAAGTAGCAACAAAGTGGTAAAGCGCAATAGATGCTTAGAGAGAGAGAGAGAGAGAGAGAGAGAGAGAGAGAAGAGAGAGAGAGAGAGAATCCAAAAAGAAAGGCATTAAAAATAATAGGGTAAATGTCCCGAGGAAAGATTACAAACAACTTTAATATTATGACAGAATCAAGGCAATACTTACGGTTCTTTGCATCGTGCCTTCCTAAGGCCCCTAGCTGCAACCCCTTTCGTTCCTTTTACTGTACCTCCTTTCCTATTCCCTTCCATCTTACTTTCACACCCTCTCCTAGCAACTGATTCATAATGAAACTGCTTTGAGGTTTTCCTCCTGTTACACCTTTCAAAATTTACTGTCAGTATATCATTTCAGCGCTGAATGGCCTCATAGGTCCCAATGCTTGTCCTTTGGCCTAAATTCTATGTACAGTTCAATCCCAAAATCCTCTTTTATTGCAGTTTTTACTTCTCGATTTCTGTCATTAAATTCTGACCCGGCAGCCTGACAAGATACACATTCTCTAACAAGGCACAGTGCAGCCTGCCTGAGGTGATTAAATGGTGTACCTGTTGATTTCAACAGCACACCAATTATTTCTGATTTTTTCAAAACAGTTTTTGTATTCATTTGCCAATGGCTTGTTTTCTTTAATAGCTGGCTTTAAACAAGCCACCCTTCCCCCAGATGAAAGCGAAAAAATAATTGCATCAATTAAGGTATTCTGGAATAACTGTAAGTTTGATTTTAATAACAAGCTTTATAGAAAACTAGGTGGATTAGCCAGGGGTGGATTCGTATGCATATAACTGTGTATACGCGTGTATTTCGAAGAGACTGGCAAGCCTAGCGTGAGATATACATAAATATACATATATGTTACATTACTGATGGTCTTCTGTGCAAAAATCGTGATGGCTTCTGCGCAAGTTATTTTGACGAAACTTGAAGTTTCATGTGCTGAGATTCAAAGTTATAAGAGAAAAACTTTTTTTCTGGTTGTGTTAGTTATTAGTTGAGACTCACTCATATATATATATATATATATATATATATATATATATATATATATATATATATATATATATATAGATATATATATATATATATATATATATATATATATATATATATATATCTTTGTAAAAAGAGGAGAAAGAGTTGGAGAAGAGAGAGAGAGAAGGAATGTAGGAGATGTCCATCTTTCTGGAATAATAATCTTTGCACATCTCTCTCTCTCGCTCCCTCTCTAAGGAATGCACACATCTGTCTATGTAAAAAGATAGGGAATGCACATAGCTATCCATGTAAAAAGAGGGAGAAAGGGTTGGAGAAGGGTGGGGGGTTTCGGATGCCAGAGAAACTCTAACATGAAAGCATTTAGCCAATGCCACCATCATACTAAAATCGTCTTTGGCAGGTGCCTCGGAGATATCCACTTGGGAAGGATGTGTCATCGTATATTTTACATAACCGTCAAACTTTTCTCTCTTTTTTTTGTTTTACTTCTTCTTCTTCTTCTGTAATTTTTTTTTTTAAGCCGTCTGGGTATCAAGAGCTGGCAGCAGCTAGCTCTAGACGTCGTGTCAGCCGCTAGAGTTTATTTGGCACGTGTGTTGATGTGACCTGTCTGGGTAGAAATAAGGGATATTTTTCCGAATCAGGTGTCACTGAAATAGATACGTTCTCTGAAGTCTCGCCTTGATTCTTGTTCGGTTTTTTTTTTTTATAAAACGGTTTTGATGGTTTGTGTTTACGAAGCACATTGTTAAAAATAAACTAGGTATTGTTTTTTCTTAAGAGTGAGTTCATATTTTGGGTGTATGTGTAACCCTGATAGCAGCATATTCTTTGATATTCATCTCAGGTAACCGAACAATACGCTTGGAAATTTTATTCCTTCTTAAATAAATTCGTATTTCTGGTGTATGTATAACACTGACAGCATTATATTCTTAGATATATTAATCCCAGGTAACTGAACAATATGCATGGAATTTTTATTCCTTCTTTAATATATTCATGTTTTGGGTGTACATATATGTATATATAACCCGACAACATCATATTCTTAGATATTCGTGTCAGAAAACTAAATAATACGCTTGGAATTTTTATTCATTTTTTGAATAAATTCATATTTTTTAGATATTCATGTCAGAAAACTGAATATATATAACCCATGACAGTATATATAACCCTGACAGCATTGAGTTCTTAGATATTAATCTCACAATCAACTCTTACCCATAAGATACACGCATCGTCCAGTTTTTGTACAGAGAATGAATGAATTTCAAACCAAAATGACCAATATTGTTGTCTTCTCTGGCTGGTTTTTTTACCCTCTTACTTCTTCTTCTTCTTCCCCAAAACAGCTCGTATTGTTGCTCAAGAGTCTCGGTTTGTACGAGATGACGACGGTCCGTATCATCACGCAGATAGGGGCTCAGGTGTTGGCCTACATAAACTCGTGTGTGAACCCAATTCTTTACGCTTTCCTCTCTGATCCATTCAGGTAAGTCTCTCTCTCTCTCTCTCTCTCTCTCTCTCTCTCTCTCTCTCTCTCTCTCTCTCTCTCTCTCTCTCTCTCTGCTGTTACTCAAACTTCCTGATCGATTTGAATGTCTTTCTTCGTCTGCTTAATTTTCGATTGATACCAAACCCTTTGGTTTCTCTCTCTCTCTCTCTCTCTCTCTCTCTCTCTCTCTCTCTCTCTCTCTCTCTCTCTCTTCTTCTTCTTCTTCTTCTTCTTCTTCTTCTTCTTCTTCTTCTTCTGCGTGATTTTTTATTTTATTTTATACCCTTTGGTATTAAAGAAATGATTTATATAATGATGGATTCTTACATGTGTAATTATGATTTATAATATCTGTTAAACAATGTGTTTTCACTTCTCCATTAAGCTCTAGGCCTATATTTTGAAATTTATTATTCAGAACTTTATTAAACAATGTTTTCACTTCTCCAGAGAGCTATATTAGGCCTTTATTTTGAAATTTATTATTCAAATCTGTATTAAACAATGTTTTCACTTCTCCAGAGAGCTATATTAGGCTTGTATTTTGAAATTTATTATTCAAATCTATATTAAACAATGTTTTCACCTCTCTAGAAAGCTATATTAGGCCTGTATTTTGAAATTTATTATTCAAATCTGTATTAAACAATGTTTTCACCTCTCTAGAAAGCTATATTAGGCCTGTATTTTGAAATTTACTATTCAAATCTGTATTAAACAATGTTTTCCACTTTCCAGAAACTATAGTGGGCCTATCTTGTGAAGTTTATTATTCAAATCCGTATTAAACAATGTTTTCACTTCTCCAGAAAGCTATATTAGGCCTGTATTTTGAAGTTTATTATTCAGGGTAACGCAGACTTTTGACCTATGTGTGAAATGATGCTTTAAATCTCATATTAAACAATGCTTTTCCTCTCTCTCTCTCTCTCTCTCTCTCTCTCTCTCTCTCTCTCTCTCTCTCTCTCTCTCTCTCTCCCCCATGCAGAAAAGCGTTCCGAAAGGTGATATCCTGCGGCCCTCAACGACGGACGATGCTCAACGGAAGGACAGACTTCGAGAAATCCATCGAGTCGCGCCCCCTCAACCCCAGGCCGAGTCCCCAGATGCTCCCCCTGACGAACATGGTCTCCTGCAGCCACCACCTCAGCCCTTCTTCCGCCAAGATGCAGAACAACACCACCACAACGACCACCACGACGACAAGCTTCACCAACGGCGCGGCCAGGGACGACCACCAGTCGAACAACCCGCGGTCCAGCGAGAACCTCCTGCTGGAGAGGGACGGGTCGCCCCCCTCCTCCCACCATCACCACCACCACCACCACCACCCGCTGGAAAACAACTGCAGCTCTGGAAGGGCCAGCGACGCCTCCAGGAGCTCCTGCGCCGTGAATTGCGAGTAGCCTGACGGTGGAGAGGATAGCGAAGGGTGACTTCTTTAGTTGTGGGCTGGTTGTCTTTGAAGAAGTGAGTGACTCGAAAGCGAAAGGTTTTTTTTTTGGCTGGGTGGATATTTTTTTGCGGTGGTCTCACGTTCTGGAACGACGCCTATAGGCCTAGTGTGAAGCCTATAGGCCTAGAGTGAAGCCTATGCCTAGTGTAACACCTAGGCCTTAGCGTGAAGCCTATGCCTGGTGTGAAACCTTGGCCTAGTGGGGAACCTATCAGCCTAGGGTGAAGCTATGCCTGGTATAACGCCTAGGCTTAGCGTGAAGCCCATTGGCCTAGAGTGAAGCTTATGCCTAGTGTGAAGCTTATAGGCCTAGTGTGGAACCTAGGCCTGGTATGAAGCGTATAGGCCTAGTGTGAAGCCTATAGGCCTTTGTGTGAAACCTAGGTCTGGTGTGAAGCCTATGCCTAGTGTGAAACCTAGGCCTATGACTAATGTGAAGCCTATAGGCCCAGAGTGAAGCCTATGCCCAGAGTGAAACGTATAGGCCTAGTATGAAACCTAGGCCTAGTGCCAATAAACAAACCCATGAATCCTTTTGATCTTTTGTCCTCAATTTTCGAATTAAA